>NC_041386.1:198964243-198978613 GCF_002162155.2 Triticum dicoccoides
TAAGTTATCATGAACTATTATTGTTGACAATACCCTTCAGGTAAAAGTTGGGAGGCGAATCTATAAGCCCCTATCTTTCTCTGTGTCCTATTAAAACTTTGAACCCATAAATATCACGTGAGTGTTAGCAATTGTGAAAGACTAAATGATAGTTGAGTATGTGGAGTTTGCTAAATCAAAGCTCTGACATCGACCCTTCCTAAAAATAAGATGAATTGCAATTGTTTGATGACTGAGAATATAGTTTGTTAGTTTCAAGAAAGTTTATGATCTATACTTTAACATGTGAATAGTTTGTTACTTGATCATGAAAAGTTTTATGAAGATGAGCTACTGTTATGATATATAATGATGCTATAAAAAGTGATTGAAAATATCATTATGAAGCTTATGCCCTTGCTAGCATTCACACTTCATAAATTATTTCTTTTATCATTTACCTACTCGAGGACGAGCAGGAATTAAGCTTGGGGATGCTGATACATCTCCAACGTATCTATAATTTATGAAGTATTCATGCTATTATATTATCAACCTTGGATGTTTTATATGCATTTATATGCTATTTTATATGGTTTTTGGGACTAACCTATTAACCTAGAGCCCAGTGCCAGTTTCAGTTTTTTCCTTGTCTTTGAGTTTTACAGAAAAGGAATATCAAACGGAGTCCAATTGACGTGCCAATTTTTGACGTGTTTTTATGGACCAAAAGAAGACCCGGAGTAAAAGAGTTGGGCCAGAAGAGTCCCGAGCTGTCCACGAGGGTGGGGGCGTGCCCACCCCCTTGGCATGGGCCCCTGCCTCGTGGACGCCTCGGGCACCTCCTTGACATGAGATCGACGCCAAAAATTCATATAAATACAGAAACCTCGGAAAATTAACCTAGATCGGGAGTTCCGCTGCCAGAAGCCTCCGTAGCCACCCAAAACCAATCTAGGCCCTCTTTGGCACCCTGCCGGAGGGGGCCATCATCACCGAAGGGCATGGAGGAGGATACCGGAGGGGACATTATCATCATGAAGGCCAAGGACCAGAGGGATAACCTCTCCCCATCCAGGGGGAGGCCATGGAGGAGGAAGCACAAGGGCGAGAACCTCCTCCTCTCTCTTGGTGGCACCGGAGTGCCATCGAGAGGGGAATCATCGCCGCGGTGATCGTCTTCATCAACATCACCATCATCATCATCATCATCATCATCATCATCATCACCATCCTCATCTCTTTTACGCGGTCCACTCTCCAGCACCCCACTGTAATCCCTACTTGAACATGGTGCTTTATGCCACATATTATGATCCAATGATGTGTTGCCATCCTATGATGTTTTGAGTAGATATCTTTTGTTTTTTGGTTGATTGATGATCTAGATTGGTATGAGTTGTATGTTTTACTTTGGTGCTGTCCTATGGTGCCCTCCGTATCGCGCAAGCGTGAGGGATTCCCGCTGTAGGGTGTTTCAATACGTTTATGATTCTCTTATAGTGGGTTGCGTGAGTGATTGAAACACACACCCTAGTAAGGGGGTTGTTGCGTATGGGATAAAGAGGACTTGGTGCTTTAATGCTATGGTTGGGTTTTACCTTAATGATCTTTAGTAGTTGCGGATGCTTGCTAGAGTTCTAATCATAAGTGCATATGATCCAAGTAGAGAAAGTATGTTAGCTTATGCCTTTCCCTCATATGAAACTGCAATAGTGATTGCCGGTCTTGTTAACGATTGCCTAGGACAATTCCGCACACCGATCCACCATTATTCCACACTCGCTATTTATAATATTTAGTAATATATTCTAACTTCATGATAACAGCACCTACTTTTATATTTTAGCTCTCCGATATCATACAAAGTTATCCTCTTAATACCCACAACATAGTTTTATTTCTCGTTGCTAGTTGGAAGCAAACGTTCGGTGTACGTAGAGGCGTATCAGTGGCAGATAGGGCTTGAAAGAATATTGATCTTACCTTTAGCTCCTGGTGGGTTCGACACTCCATAATTATCAATTCCACCTTTGGAAATTGCTACGATGATTCCTTGCACTTGGGGATTATCAAGCAGCGACATCAGGTTCCGTGCGTACGCGGTGCTCGTGTCGTTCGGTGTAGTGGCCGTCCTCGCGGTGTGCTTCTGGCGGCTGTACAAGCTCACCGTGTCCGCGTGCCCACAGGACATGCTGCCCATCTCCTCCCATCCGGCTCCGGTGGTGGTAAGGTGGCGGCGACGCTGAGGCAGAGAAATATCATGTTGCTGCCGGTATTCGTTCACGGCGACACAGCGGACGTGGAGTGTGCGGTGTGCCTAACAAAAATGATGGACGGTGAGAAGGGCCGGTGTCGGGACCCCAATTCCAAGTCACATCGATCTAGCCGATAACACCTCATATCACTTTGCGGCCTCACGCACGGTATTCCCACGGGTGTCGCCTTACCCTGGCCCGGGATCGTTTGCGCCTTTTGGCTCACGTATATGATTGTGTCGCTAGCATCCATATGACAGAGATCCCGGGCCGACATGGCTAGTCGTGAACCCAAATAGCACTAACCTATGGGGACAGGCATACATGATTCACATCGAGCTTGTCGGTCAGCAGCGTGTGAATCCGGGCTGTAGCACTAGGCTAACAGGACTCCGGGGATCCCGGGCTGTAGCAGGCTAGGCAGGACTCCGGATGTCACCGCGTGACATTTCCCCGAAGGGACAGACACAGGAACGAAGTGAAACACATGCCGGCCAGTCGAGTGTCCTGAGCATTTTAGAGTATACACTTTAAGTTGTCTATGTACCACGTAAGCATCCAAGAAGTCCATAACCGAGGACACGACTATTCGAATAGATCAAGATAACCCTGTAGGGGTGTACTTCTTCACACACGCTCTCACCACTTATCACCATGTACACGTCATGTACCTCGGCAACCTTCAAGCGGAAGCCTGGCGAGGGTGTCAGCCACGACCTGACTAACCACACAAGTCTCTCATCCAGGTTTATCGCCTATTCAGGTTCCATCCGCAAGGAGATCCGGCCGAGGTGTCGCTCACGGCCCCAAACGATGTGAGCAGGGTTCCCAGGCCCACCATCCGGGTGCCACTTGGTACATCGTGCCACTGTGCCTAGCATGTCCCAAGCCCACCTGGCCGGGTGCCACTTGGTAGACTACTAACACTACCTACAAACACCAGAAACTATTTGCAACTCCTGGATAGAGATCAAGTTGGCTAATAAGTCGAGAGAGCTTGGAGCGCCCGGAGCCCAATGTGTGGTAGTAACTGGTCATTGGACAACCTACACAGAACTCAGTTCTTAAGGACGGTTCCAGTGAGACAACCCACCATGTACTCCTACATGGCCTCTCACCGCTACCTTTACCAAATCGTGTTCACACGCTTAACTCTCAGCACCAAAACATATCGTACCACTCCAATTCATTCCTGATGAATCAGACCTGACACAACTCTAAGCAATAGCAGGCATGGCATGGCAAGAACACAACATGGCTCAGTCAACTTTTACACGTGCTAGTGGGTTTTAACTATTTACTGTGGCAATGACAGGTCATGTAGAGGAATGGGTTCAACTACCGCAGCATAAAGTAGCAGTTGAATCGTTGTTGTCCTAATGCAATAAATGGGAGTAGGAGCGAGAGAGTAGGATTGTATCGGAATGAACAAGGGGGTTTGCTTGCCTGGTACATCAATAGAGGGCACTGCTCCTCTGGCAGGTACTCTGGATCGGTCTCCGGAGCAGGACCTATCGAGAAGGAACGGTGTCAACAATCAAACACAAGCATATGCAACAATATGATGCATGATCATGGCATGAGTATGTGATGTTTGTTTGAGTTAATGCAACTAGCATTCATTTGCATGAAGTCCATTTGAACCAAAGTTTCAAATGCAACTCCGAAATAAGCTCTTATAAATGCCATACATGTATTTTCATATATACAGCATGTATAGGTTGGTTTGTCATGCATGAAAATGATACAGATGGATAGATTGAATTTTTCTGATAATTTTTCATATATAAATTATTTAAATCTGAGTTACGGTTGAATTTCTATGAATTTTTGAAGTTTTGGGCATTTTCTAAAAATAATAAATCATTTAAGATTTATTTAAATTCCAGAAAGAAAATATTGCGTCAGCCTGACATCATCATGACGTCAGCAGGTCAACGGGCACGGTCCAGGTCAAACCTGACCAGTGGGACCCACTGGTCAGTGACACGGTGTCAACTACAGAGGCTGACGTGTGGGTCCAGTCAAATTAGATTAATTCTAACTAATTACGTTAGCTGGTTAACTAAACCGGTGGGGCCCGTCTGTCATTGACCCTTGGAGTTAAACTAATATGTGATTAGTGCTAATTAAGCAAGTGCCATGTCAGCCTGCTGGAGTTTGGCCGGCGGCGACCAAAACCGCGGCGGACGCTCGCCGGAAACGCTGCTCCGGCGTCCATTCAACGCGCGGATGGTTGCTGAGGGTGGCCGGCGCTCGCGCGCATCTAACGGAGCACGTGGGAGGCCGTGGGGTGGACGGAGCTCGCCGGAAGTGAGCTCGTGGCAGCACCGGAGTTCGGGTGAGTGCGGGGTTGCGGTTGCAGCGCTTGAGCGTGCAAACGGAGTGGCTAGGCGGCCTCCTGGAGGCGCCAGGAGCGTGTCAGTGCCCCTGGAGCGAGCAGCAGAGGCTATGGAGCGCGGGCTCGCCGGCCATGGCGGACAGCGGCCTCGGTTTGATGGGCGATGAGGCTAGAGGAAGAAATCAAGCAGGGAAGGATGGGGGAAACGACCAGTAGCTCACAGCGGTTTTGTTGGTGCAGCTGGCGAGCTCGGGGACGGGCTGTGGACGACGAATCGGCGACGGTGATCGGCGGCGCCCGAGGTCGAAGGCGAGCGCGATGAGGATGCTATGGTGTGTCCCAGCTTGCCTGGCTCGATGGAGAAGATGAGGAAAACGTCCCAGAGCTCGTAGACACGTCAGAGGGGTGAGGCGGAGACGGTGGCTGCGGCAGCAGCGATCGGTGGCGACGAGCTCGCTCGGATGCGAGGGAGAGAGATCCAGGAAAGGGGGTGAGAGCGAGGGAGAGTGAGAGAGAGTCGAGGGGGTCTGCGTGGCATCTCCAATGGTCGCGGGAGCAAGCAGGGAGGCAGGAGGTGGCGTGCAGTGGCCATGCGCGCGTTGGGCACGCGATGTGCATCCAACTGGCGGGAGGAAGAAGACCTCCTTGCCCCTGGTGGGTTGGGCCGGCCAGATGGGCTACCAGGTGAGCGCCAGGTAAGTGCTTTCTCCCTCTGTCTCTCTTATTTGTTTCAGTTTTTCTAATTTCTGCTACTGTTTTGCAAATAAAATACTAACCAAAACACTTAGGTTAATTCTGTAAATTTTTGTGAGGAATATTTGAATTATTTTCAAACCACACAACAAATTTCAGAATATTTGGAGCAACCAATATTTAATGGTAAATTTTAAACTCCAACTCAAATACCATAATGATTTAATTCAATGACCAAAATGTCATGGAAAAATATGCATCATCTCTGGTAGAGGCTTTCACCTTTTTCCATAAATCATGAACATTTTAAAAGGATATTTTGAGGTCATTGAAAATATTTTGGTTGAACCAATTTCAATTGCATTTGTGCTAGGGTTTATCAATCCCCAATTCAAATTTAAATGGAATTTAAACATGATGCACAAATGACTAGCTGGTCTAGGTCATACCAGAACTAGGGATGTGACAACTCGCCCCCACTCGAAAAAATCTCGTCCCGAGATTCAAGAGTCGGCGGAAGAAAGTGGGGTACTCAAGTCGAAGATGATCTTCACGCTCCCAGGTAGCTTCGCTCTCGGAATGATGAGACCACTGAACCTTGAGAAACTTGATGTTATGATGTCGGGTGACTCGCTCTGCTTGATCAAGGATGCAAACAGGGTACCCTAGATAAGTGAGGTTATCTTGGAGATCAAGCGTTTCATGGTCCACTCTGCGGATGTGATCCGAGAAGCAACGCCTGAGTTGAGAGACGTGTAAGACATCATGTACTCGAGAAAGATGTGGGGGTAGTTCCAACTGGTAGGCAACCTCTCCTCGTTTAGCGAGAATGCCAAAAGGACCAATGTAACGAGGAGCCAACTTGCCCTTGATACCGAAAAGATGGGTACCCTTCAAAGGGGTAACCCAAAGGTAAGCCTTGTCGCCAACTTCATAAGCCACTTCCTTATGACGACGGTCATACTGGCTCTTTTGACGAGATTGGGTTGTTTTCAAATTCCTACGAATGATGCGAACTTGCTCTTCTACCTCCTGGATCTTGTCCGATCCAAACAATTGTCTTTCACCGGTTTCTGACCAGTTCAAAGGTGTTCGACATCTTTGTCCATACAGAACCTCAAAAGGCGCTTTGTGGAGGCTGGATTGGTAGCTGTTGTTATAAGCAAACTCGGCGAAGGGAAGACACTTCTCCCAATCCATACCGAATGAGATAACACAAGCTCTAAGCATGTCTTCGAGAATTTGGTTGACCCTTTCCACCTGACCACTTGATTGAGGGTGGAAAGCGGTACTGAAGGAAAGATGGGTGCCCATGGCAGTTTGGAAACTCTCCCAGAAATGAGAAGTGAAAAGACTACCACGGTCTGAATTGATCTCTAGTGGAACACCATGAAGTGACACTATTCGAGAAATATATAAGTCAGCGAGCTGACTAGAAGTGATACTCTCTCGAACGGGTATGAAGTGAGGCACTTTGGAAAGACGATCAATGACTACGAGGATAGCATTATTCCCTCTCTTGGTCCTGGGAAAACCAGTGATGAAGTCCATACCAACTTTATTCCATTTCCACTCAGGAATAGCTAGAGGTTGAAGGGTGCAAGCAGGCCTTTGATGCTCTGCCTTAACGCGACTACAAACGTCGCAGTTAGCAATAAACTGAGCAGTTTCTCTCTTTGTCCTAGTCCACCAGAACCTCTGGCGTAGGTCCTGATACATCTTAGTACTACCGGGATGAATCGTGAGAGGAGATTCATGCGCCTCCTTAAGGATTAATTGTCGAAGATGTTGATTCTTGGGAACCACCAAGCGACTCTCAAAGAAAACAACACCACGATCATCTATGGAGAAACTACCACCAAATCCCTTGTTAATGTTTCTCTTGATCCGGGAAATTCCCGTATCCTGCTTCTGAGTAGAGATGATTTGATCCACAAGAGTAGGTTTCGCCACCAAGGTAGAAAGGAATCCGTGAGGAGCGATGTGAAGGTTTAGCTTATTGAATTCCTCATGGAGAAGTGGTTGGCCCTGTTGCAACATGAGATTGTTGCAATAGGACTTACGACTTAGTGCATCAGCCATGACATTTCCCTTGCTTGGGGTGTAGGTAATCCCTAAGTCATAATCTGAGATCAACTCCAACCAACGTCTTTGCCTAAGGTTCAAATCTGGTTGGGTGAAGATATACTTTAGACTCTGGTGGTCGGTGTAAATGTCGCAACGCTTACCAAGGAGGTAATGTCGCCAGGTCTTAAGTGCATAGACCACGGCTGCAAGCTCTAGATCATGTGTAGGATAATTCTCCTCATGTGGATGCAACTGTCAAGATGCATAGGCAATCACATGGCGATCTTGCATAAGAATGCAACCTAGTCCCTGTCATGAAGCGTCGCAGTAGATAACAAAGTCTTTAGTGAAATCCGGTGGCACAAGTATGGGAGCAGAAGTCAGGCGTCTTTTCAGTTCCTGAAAACTGTGCTCACACTGTGGGGACCACTCAAACTTTTTATCTTTCTTGAGAAGTTCCGTGAGAGGTTTGGCCACTTTGGAGAAGTTCTCAACGAAGCGGTGAAAATAACTGGCTAGGCAAAGGAAACTCCTAACTTACTTAACCGTTTCAGGCGGAGTCCAATCAAGAACGGCCTGAACTCTCTCGGGATTGACAGCAATGCCCTTACCAGAGATTACGTGGCCGAGATAGGTCACTTCTGGTAACCAAAATCCGCACTTGGAGAACTTGGCATAAAGGCGGTGCTCTCTGAGTTTTTCTAACACAAGTCTAAGATGTTCGGCGTGCTCTTCCTCGTTCTTCGAGTAAATAAGAATATCATCGAGGTAAAGCACGACGAACTTATCTAAGTACTCCATGAAGATCGAGTTCATCAAGCGTGAGAATGTAGCTGGAGCATTGGTTAGACCAAAGGACATGACGGTGTACTCGTACTGGCCATAACGAGTGACAAAAGCCATCTTAGGAATGTCTCCATTTCTGATCTTGATTTGGTGGTAGCCTAACCTCAAATCTATCTTTGAAAAGACTAAGGATCCAGCGAGCTGATCATACAGGTCGTTGATCCTGGGGAGCGGATACTTGTTCTTTATCATGACCAAATTAACGGGACGATAATCTACAACCATCCGGTCCGCACCATCCTTCTTCTTGACGAAGAGGACGGGGCAAGCCCAGGGAGAAGAACTAGGACGGATGAAACCCTTTTGCAAGGATTCATCGAGTTGTTTCTTAAGCTCATCTAGTTCTAAGGGTGCCATCTTGTAAGGTCTCCTAGAGATTGGAGCGGTTCCTGGGATAAGATCTATGACAAACTCTACATCTCTGTCAGGTGGAATACCTGGCAGTTCCTCTGCCGGAAAGTCACGGACTACCGGAATATCTTCAAGGTCTGGAAGAGGGCTGGCATTAAGAGAATAGAGTTGACGCTTTGCAACTCTAGTGGAGACATTGACTATCTTGCCAAATGGGTGTGTAAGCTGAACAGACCTTGTGTAACAATCAATCTTGGCATAATGAGCTTTCATCCAGTCCATACCCAAGATGATGTTAATATCTGTAGACTTGAGGGCTATAAGTGATGCAAGTAATACAAGTCTGTCAACAAGGATTTCATTACCATGGCTTACACTAGAAGTTTGGCATTTGGATCCAGGAGTTTGAATGACTAGAGGAGAGGGCATATCACAAAATGACATGTTGTGCAAATTAGCGTAGCTTTCGGAAATGAAGGAATGAGTTGCTCCAGTATCGAACAAAACCGATGTTGGATGGCAATTGACAAGGAGTGTACCAAGAACAACATCTGGATCATCATGGGAGTCTCTAGCTGAGACATGATGCACACATCCACGTTCAGTGGGAGCTGACTTGACACTGATCATCTTGCGTGATGGCTTACCATGGCCAACGGACTTCTCAGGCTGGGGTGGAGCATAATTGGTTTCAGAGCAGTCACGTGCATAGTGTCCTGGCTCTCCGCATGTGAAGCAAGTCCCTGAGGTAGGACGTGGACCCACTTTGACAAGCGGTCTACCAACAGGCTTGGGTGGAGCATGTAACTGAACTGGGTGAGGCGCCACATAAGAGGGCCTCAGTGAATAACCGGGTGGAAGAGCAGAGTTCGGAACCCAAATTCGGCGCTTCTGCGAAGTAGAACTGGAGGAAGAACCCAAATCACGGTTGTGCTTACGAGACTCCTCGTAAGTGAGTTGAGCCGTCTCTGCATTAATGGCCTTGTTCACAAGAGCCTGGAATGTATTGCAATGATGCAAGTGGAGATCACGACGCAACTTGGGGTTGAGACCCTTCTGGAACCTAGCCTGCTTCTTGGCGTCTGTGGACACCTCTTCTGTAGCATAGCGGGCGAGGTTTTCAAACTCTCTACTGTAAGCATCAACAACCATCTTATCCTGGGTGAAACTACAGAAATCTTCTCTCTTGCGGTCAATGAGAGCCTGAGGAATGTGATGCTCGCGAAAAGCCTTAGTGAAATCTCTCCAGGTGGTTATCTGGCTAGCTGGAAGCATAGCCTCATAGTTCTGCCACCAAAGACTAGCAGGACCTTCCAGGTGATAAGCAGCATAGGTGACCTTGTCACCTTCAGCTACGTTCGTAGAACGCAGCTTGTGTGTGATACTACGGAGCCAGTCATCTGCATCAAGTGGTTCAATGGAATGATGGAAGGTAGGTGGTTTCAGACCAACGAAATCATAGATGGACGCTGACTCTTTGCACTGATGGGAGGTGTTCTCCTCAATACGTGCTAACAAGCGTTTAGTCTCTCGCTTGTTCTTCTCAACCTCTAGCATGAACTTTAACAACGAAGGCTTGTCGGGAGGATCCTCATCCCTACCATCTCCGTGGTTCCGACTATGAGCAACAGAACTTCGGTTAACCGGCAACATCCTGAAGAACGAAACCAAGGAAAACAAGGATGGATTCAGCATCATCATAAGGATTAGCACAAAAATTTAGTATCTCCCAAACTCCTAGGACAATTCTGGCAGCATAACGGCAGTAAAATGCTCAAAATGAGACATTCTGCAAAAGATGGGGTAGTACCATAATCAACATCATCACTCAAGGTTCTGAGATATTACTAAACAAAGTACACCGGAAGTACTTGAACTGGGATAAGACTCAGATCAACCAACCCTTAGAGACTACGGAGTAGTAACACGTGATCCTGATAGACGGAAAAGGAAGCCTAGTTCCTTAACCCCGTAGGAAGGATAGGATGACTCAGATCAGATGGGCATGAGGTATAAGGAGTAAAAAGAGCCTTACATTCCCTTCCACAATCAATAACCTTACATAACTAAATAATTTCTAGACTCAACTTCGACCAGGTTGGTTTGGTAATCCAACAGGCAGTCAGGCTCTGATACCAAAGCTGTCGGGACCCTGATTCCAAGTCACATCGATCTAGCTGGTAACACCTCATATCACTTTGCGGCCTCACGCACAGTATTCCCACGGGTGTCGCCTTACCCTGGCCCGGGACCGTTTGCGCCTTTTGGCTCACGTATATGATTGTGTCGCTAGCATCCATATGACAGAGAACCCGAGCCGACATGGCTAGTCGTGAACCCAAGCGGCACTAACCTACGGGGACAGGCATACATGATTCACATCGAGCATGTCGGTCAGCAGCGTGTGAATCCGGGTTGTAGCACTGGGCTAACAGGACTCCGGGGATCCCGGGCTATAGCAGGCTAGGCAGGACTCCGGATGTCACCACGTGACATTTCCCCGAAGGGACAGACACAGGAACAAAGTGAAACACATGCCGGCCAGTCGAGTGTCCTGAGCATTTTAGAGTATCCACTTTAAGTTGTCTATGTACCACGTAAGCATCCAAGAAGTCCATAACCGAGGACACGGCTATTCAAATAGATCATGATAACCCTGCAGGGGTGTACTTCTTCACACGCGCTCTCACCACTTATCACCATGTACATGTCATGTACCTCGGCAACCTTCAAGCGGAAGCCTAGCGAGGGTGTCGGCCACGACCTGACTAACCACACAAGTCTCTCATCTAGGTTTATCGCCTATTCGGGTTCCATCCGCAAGGAGATCCGGCCGGGGTGTCGCTCACGGCCCCAAACGATGTGAGCAGGGTTCCCAAGCCCACCATCCGTGTGCCACTTGGTACACCGTGCCACTGTGCCTAGTCTGTTGTGACGCCCTCGATTTGACCGTACACTAATCATACACGCAAATGTGTACGATCAAGATCAAGGACTCACGGGAAGATATCACAACACAACTCTAGACACAAATTAAAATAATACAAGCTTTATATTACAAGCCAGGGGCCTCGAGGGCTCGAATACATAAGCTCGAATACATAAGAGTCAGCGGAAGCAACAATATCTGAGTACAGACATAAGTTAAACAAGCTTTGCCTTGAGAAGGCTAGCACAAAAGCAACATTGATCGAAAAGGCAAGGCCTCCTGCCTGGGAGCCTCCTAACTACTCCAAGTCGTCGGCGGTCGTCACGTAGTAGTAGGCACCCTCGGGGTAGCAGTAGTCATCTGTGGCGTCGTCTGGCTCTTGGGATCCGTCATCTGGTCGCAACAATCGGGTATGGGGGAAAAGAAGTAGCAAAGCAACCGTGAGTACTCATCCGAAGTACTCGCAAGACTTACATCAGATCTAAACTAAGTATGCATCTGTATCAAAGGGAAAGGGTTGTATATGTGGACTAAACTGCAGAATGCCAGAAGAGAAGGGGGAAAGTCTAGCCTATCGAAGACTAGCATCTTCTGGAAACCACAATCTTGCAGCAACAGGAGGGAGTAGAGTAGCATAAAGTAAAGTAGTAGTAATTTTATCAACCTCGGCCAGAGATCCTTCCTCGACTCCATGCGAGAAAGCAATCCCAGAGCCATACTATCCAGTTATCATCTCATATCCAAGTCTCATCTCCATGTCTCATCTCAAGTATCCAGTTCTAGTTGTATCGATCGGGATACAACTCCAAGTATCCATTATCGTAGGACAGGCTATCGATAGATGTTTTCTTCCCTGCAGGGGTGCACCAACTTACCCACCACGCTCGATTAACTCTGGCCGGACACACTTTCCTGGGTCATGCCCGGCCTCGGCCAAACAATACGCCGCAACCCGACCTAGGCTTAATAGAGTGGCTAGCACGCCAGACTAAACCTATGCCCCCAGGGGTCATGGGCCATCTCCCCGGGAACTCCTGCACGTTGCGTACGCGGCCGGTGAGCAGACCTAGCTACCTCCTTCAACAAGGTAGGTGCCTTCCAGTCCAACCCAGCGCGCGCCGCTCAGTCGCTGACGTCTATTAAGCTTCGGCTGATGTATATGATGCAGAACGCCCATACTATGCCCACGTGATGGTTAGTGCTATCAGGCCAGAGGCCCCTCGGATCAAATATCCAAATCATAGTGGATTAGGAACGTGCGGAACGAGCGGAGACTCACGATCGATGTGACCCCGTCGCCCCGTCTCGAGTACTTGCGGCAAGGGCTAAGAATGCCCGGCCATGCCTCGTAAGTATCTCGCGGGCACCTTCCAGGTCAACCTGACTCCACATCACTCGCTATTAAGCTCGCGCGGGTACCCCTCAGGGTCGACCCATCTTTAGTAACATGGCTCAGTGTAAGGTCATAGTAACCATAGTAACTGTGCGTCTAACACCAAGGGGAAAACACGAGGAATCACCCCTGGAGAATTCCACTCGATGTTATCATCAAGGTGAACGTAAGAGGATCCACCCTCGAGGTTCACACTTGAGGGGCTGCACAATAGAGCCATAACGGAAGTGGTTAAGGAGGAAATCACCCTCGATGACCTTGACCGTATAGCTACACTACAGATATCTCATCAGGAGTGATGTATGAGGTTCACCCTCGGCACTCGATAGTAACTCTATAGAGTTGTACAACTAGGGGGGGTGATGTGCGGTGTCGGGGCCTGGACGTCGATCACATTGATCGCATCATCGAACATAAAGCGGGGCAACTGGGACAAGGTGGGGGTCACTGATGGATCTCTAACCAACCTATACTAAGCAGTTTAGGATAAGCAGGTAAGGTATGAAAGCAGGTAACAACAACAGGCTATGCATCAGAGTAGGATCATACAGAAAGCAGCAGCAGTTCTAATGCAAGCATGAGAGGGAAAGAAATGGGCGATATTGGAATGCTCAAGGGAGGTTTGCTTGCCTGGTTGCTCTGGCAAGAGAGAGGGTCGTCAACTCCGTAGTCGTACTAGGTAGCAACGGCGTCGGTCTCGGTGTCTAGCGAGAGAAAAGGGGGAAGAAACAATAAATATAATGCAAACAAATGCATGACGATGCATGACATGACAAAGCGTGAAGCTAGGCGTGCCCTAACGCGGTATGAGGTGATACCGGCGAAGGGGGAAAACATCCGGGAAAGTATTCCCGGTGTTTCGTGTTTTTAGACAAATGAACCGGAGGGGGAAAGTTGCGAGTTCGATAGGTTAGGGATGCGTGGCGGACGAGCGGGCTGCGTATCCGGGTTTGTCTCGTCGTTCTGAGCAACTTTCATGTACAAAGTTTTTCCATCCGAGCTACGGTTTATTTTATATTAATTTTAAAAGATGTAAATCATTTTTAGAATTTATTTAATTATTTTAATTTAACATTATCCAGAACAGTGCACGCTGACGTCAGCATGACGTCAGCAGTCAACAGAGGCGTTGACTGGTTAACTAACGGGTGGGTCCCGTTCGTCATTGACTGTTTAGTCTAATTATGGTTTAACTAACTAATTATTGTTTAACTAAACTAACAAGTTAATTAGATTAATTAATTTATTTAATTATTTGTTTAATATATTATTTTTATTAATATATTATTTATCTAAACTTTTTTTTGTGGAAATGTTCTGGAGGCGGGGCCCTGCTGTCAGTGGCCCAGAGGGGCCAAACAGGCGTTGGGCATCAGGCGCCGGCCCGTGGGTGCGCACCCGCCTGGGCGCCGCGGGTTGGCGGACGAGCAGCAGCAGCGGCAGCAATGGAGCGGGGCACGGGCGTGCGGTCGTGCCGCGGCAGCGGAGGGCGGAACCGGCGCGGCCACAGCGC
>NC_041386.1:198979526-198992091 GCF_002162155.2 Triticum dicoccoides
CGGGGGGGGATGCGGTTAGGGTTTGGTTCGTTGGGGGGGGGGTTAGTTGTAGGCGGGTGGGCTGGCCTAGGCGGTGCCCTGGTGGGCCGAGGCCCATGGGAGGGGGGCTTTTGTCTTCTTCTTTTTTTCTTTGGTTTGTTATTCTTTTATCCATTTTCTCTTTACTGTTTTATTTTATTTTATATTTACTAAAGTTTTATAAAATATATAATTTGTTCCTAAAATAGTGTTACTACTTATGCTAATGCCACAATAACTTGGGCTCCCAAATAAATTAGTTTAATATTTTATATATTACAAAAAGCATTTGATTTTTGGTTATAGCTACTAATTTAATTAGTTTAGTGCATTTAAACATTTTATAAAAACTTGTTTTCTCCACCAATATATCTTGTGAATTATTTGTGAGAATAAGAATATTTTAGTTTTGACCTTTTGAAAACTTTTGTTGTTTGCCATATTTCTAAATTTGAATTTGAATCAGTTTTTGAACTAACACGAGATTAGCAACAGAAATCGAGGTGACGTGGCATCATTAGCAGAGGTTACTGTAGCTTAATTACCCGGGTGTCACAATTCTCCTCCACTGCAAGAAATCTCGTCCCGAGATTTTAGGAGGTAGAGTAAGGGGGAAAGACTCGGAAAGGACGGAGCTGAACATAAGATAGGTACGTGGGGGCTATCCCAGTGAACGTGGCATAGAGGCATCTCTCGAGTTGAAATTCAAGAAAGTCATTGAGAGCAAGAAGGTACCATAAGAAGTTTCAAGCGAATAGACAATCGTTCGGTGCCTGAAACGAGTGTGAGAAAGGAGTTCAGAGCATCAGGAATAGATCATCACTCGGAAGGTGGTTCGTGACATGATACGAAGCCAAGCATGAGGAATAACCTTAGAAACAGGGGGTACAGGAGAGTCGGGTTTCGATCCTATGGAACTGTGGGTTATGGGCCCACCATGTGGGTTAAAAGTGGAAGAGTGCTGACATCTTGCATGATTATGATAGCAAGGCATGTCAGAGGGTAGCCTGTCAGTTATGTCGACAACAACGTTGGTACCAAGGGCAAGGGACGAAGAGAACCATTTTCTTGCTCGTTGAACGAGGCGGACCAATAGGCAAAGTTCTTGTCCATCGGTGGCTACCGGAATGCCACCATCAATAGTAACAGGCGTATTTTGACCAAGTAGTACATCAAGGTGTTTATAAAAGCAGTGACGTATTACTTCTTAGATCATATAAACCTCAAGAAGGTTAAACAGAACAATGGAAAGGAAAATATGATTATCAGATTAAACAGAACAATGGAAAGGGAAATGTGCTTAAACACATATTTCAGGGGTATATCCTTCCCAAGAACAAGCAGAGTATGATATCCAATACCGGATAGAAGGTAGAAAACCACTTAGGTAAGGGGAGAGGAATTTCATGACATTACCCATAAAGTGGTGTTTGGGTAATTGAGCAGGAAACATTTAGCATTGGGCTCGTTGAAAATCGAAGTACCACAGACAAGCTGTGAGATAGCATTGACATGGTCTTCAAGCAAGGTCGGACTTTGGATACACCAAGGATCCATCGGAAACAACTTAGAAAATAAGTCATACAATTTTAGCAGGGAAAAGATGAGGGTGTGGCCGACGGGCTCAGCCACAATCCATCAACATGCCAAAAGGATGTATTTCCGAAATTATATGAACAAGTTTGTGTTGGGGAAGGCAAGAATGTTATGATGATAACATAAATCATCGAGGGGGGGATTGTATTTCTCACCATGAATTCGATTGATATCCTGGAAAAGCTCAGAATGTTGATGATGATCACGACACATTTGTCGAGAGATTTCATGAAGATGTCACCGAGCAGAGAAGGAAGGAAGAAGTGAAGGGCTATGAGAACCACGGATTCGACACAAGCTCAAAGTCAAGATTGTTGTTCGAGGTGAAATGATAAGATGAGGAAGATCAACGTAAGCTTAGCTCATCGCTGGAAGTTGCTCTGGGCATAAGGACCAAGTAGCATAGTTAAAAAGTTGACATGACAAACATATAGCCGATTAGGCTAGGAATGATGTGATGGGGTATAAAGCTTCCCAGTATCAAGTACTAGGTGTAATGCCAGAAGGTAAATCGGAGTAGAGGTTGGACAGGGGAATTTTTTTTGCAGAGGATAAGTAATTTTAACTTACCCAGTAAATGGGATCAAGGAGGAAATATGGTCGGGACCATAACTGCAAGGGATCCAATTTACGATACCGGAAGAATTACCCAAATGATTAAATATCCTTGCAAGAAGCTTTCATGATAAGTTCCACACCGTGTCCGTGGGCATGAACACAAGGTTCAGGGTTGACTCCCACTTCTACAATGCATAACCTTTCATTTTACTTCTCGCTCTTGGCGAAGCTATAGTATTGAAATTTTATCTGACGAAAACCAGTAGAGTATAATCCGCATAACTTTCGAGTTCTCACAGATTAGGGAAGGCATAGGTTTAACCCATCGGGGCATCTTAGGAACATATATCATGAATTTCAAGAATAATAACTCAAGCTCGGTAGTAGAGCATGCTTGTGAAAGCGGAGGATACAATTTACCAAAAGCATTACGTATCCGAGGAAAGGCTCACAAGCTTATTGAATATGAAGGACGTTGTCGGATAAAATCCGAAAAAGGGGGGGGGGGGTCTTGTCCACAAGGGATTTGATGTCACATCCCTAGTCTGGTATGACTTAGACTAGCTAGCCATTTGTGCATCATATTTAAATTTCATTTAAATTTGAAATGAGGATTGGTGGAACCCTCAGAATCATTTTTGAAAATGACCCAAATAAAAATTTCTCCAAAAGGGTCCAAGAAAATGCTCATGTTGCTCTCTGAAAATATTGGACAGAGATAAAAATCAAACCAATATTTTTAAGAGCTCATAGGTATTTATTTTGGGCATTTGGAATTAATGCATAAATATTTGCATTGGAAATATATTAGTTATATATATTAATATATGTCCAAAAATTATGCCATTTATAAAGGAGCTCTGGAATAATATATCTAGCTCCTGCAAAAATTGGCATAAGGCAATAAAATGATTTAATATTTTATTTAAATCAAAACAAATGTCAGAAATTAGAAAACAAAAATAAATAAAAGAAGGAGAAGCTTACCTGGGGCTCTCCCCCCTGTGCAGCCCAGCAGCAGGCCGGCCCAGCCAGCAGGCGGCCCAGCCCGCCCCCTCCTCTGTCGTCTTCGTCCTCGACAGAGGGAGGGGAGCGTGCCCGGCGCGCGCGCGCCACCGCGCCACGCCACCTCCCTCCCTGCTTGCCTGGAGCCTCCTCGTCGCCCTGGGACGCCGGACGACGCCACGCAGCCCCCCCGTACCCTCTCACTCTCCCCCGATTCTTCCTCTCCTCTCCCTCGCTCTCTCTCTCCCGTGTCTGAACGCGTCGGTCGCCGCCGTTCGCCATAGCCATCGCCACCGGCCTCCCCTCGCCTCCCCGACACGCTTCCGAGCTCCGCCACAACCCCCTCCACCTCCTCGTCGAGCCACGAACCTCCGGACGCCCTGTGTAGCCGCCGTCGCCATCGTCTTCCTCCTCGGACGCCGTCGACCGCCGACTCCGATTCGTCGTCTCCAACGCGTCCCCGGCCACAACGAGCAGCCCTGGAGGTCCGCGGTGAGCTCCGCCGCCGTTCCCCTCTCTTCTCCCCCTCGTTTCCGTGCCGTAGCGCCGTTCCCCACCACGGCCAAAGCCTCTCGCCGCCGTCCATGTCGCCGCCGCCGTCTCGGCCCGCCTCCGCCCAAACCGAGCCTTCCATCGCGCTCCCAGTGCCACGAGGGTGCCGCCGAGCCCCTCAGGTGGCCTCCCCGTGCCCCGCAGCCCGTTCCCGCTCGAAGCCGAGCTCCGGCGCCGCCGCGAGCTTTGCTCCGGCGAGCTCCGGCCTCCCCCGCTGCTTCCACCTGCCCTACTAGATGCGCGAGAGCCCGGGCTACGCCCCGGTGCTCTCCGACGCCGCCCCCGTGGTCCGTTTCGCGGACGCCGCCGCGTCCAGAGGTCGCCGCCGACGACCTCGCCGGCCTGACATGTGGGCCCCGGTGCCCCCTAACCTTTTAATTAAGTTAATTTAACCCCTGTTTAACCCCCTGTCACTGACGTGTGGACCCCACACGTCAGGTTTGACCCGGACCATCCCAGTTGACCGCTGACGTCGTGCTGACGTCATGCTGGCGCAATAATATGATTTCTGGAATTAAATTTAATCAGAAAATTCCAGAAATTGTTTTAAACTTCAAAAATTCATAACAATTCAACCGTAGCTCGGATTAAAATAATTTATATATGAAAAATTATCGGAAAAATGCAATCTTTCCATCTGTACTAGTTTCATGCATGACAAACCAACTTATACATGCTGAATATGAGAAAACACATTATGGCACATTAAGAGACTTAATTTAGAATTGCATTTGAGCTTATGGTTCAAATGGACTTCAAACCAAATGATTACTAGTTGCATTAGCTCAAACAACATCACATCTACATGCCATGTTCATGCATCATATTGTTGCATATGATTGTGTTTTGATTGCCGACACTGTTCCTTCTCGATAGGTCCTGCTCCGGAGTCCGTTCCAGAGTACCTGTCTGTGAAGCAGTGCCTCCCTTGTTGATTTACCAGGCAAGCAAACCCCCTTGTTCATCTCGATAAAACCCTACTCTCTCGCTCCTGCTCTCAATTATTGCATTAGGACAACAACGATTCGTCTGCTACTTTGTGCTGCGGTAGTTGAACCCATTCCTCTGCATGACCTGTCATTGCCACAGTAAATAGTTGAAACCCACTAGCATGTGTAGTAGTTGATTGAAGCCATTGTTGTGTTCCTACCATGCTATGCCTGCTATTGCTTAGAGTTGTGTCAGGTCTGATTCATTGTGAATGAATTGGAGTGTTACGATATGTTCTGATGCCGAGAGTTAAGTGTGTGAACACGATTTGGTAAAGGTAGTGGTGAGAGGCCATGTAGGAGTACATGGTGGGTTGTCTCACTGGAACCGTCCTTAAGCACTGAGTTCTATGTATGTTGTCCAATGACTCGATACTACCACACATTGGGCTCCGGGCGCTCCAAGCCCTCTCGACTTATTAACCGACTTGATCTCTGTCCAGGAATCGCAACTAGTTTCTGGTGTTTGTAGGTAGTGCTATTTTTCTACCAAGTGGCACCCGGCAGGGTGGGCTTGGGACAGACTAGGCACACGTGGCCTGGTGTACCGAGTGGCACCCGGATGGTGGGCTCGGGAACCCTGTACACATCGTTTGGGGCCGTAAGCGACACCCCGGCCGGATCTCCTTGCGGATGGAACCCGAATAGGCGATAAACCTGGATTAGAGTCTTGTGTGGTTAGTCAGGTCGTGGCCGACACCCTCGCCAGGCTTCCGCTTGAAGGTTGCCGAGATACATGACGTGTACATGGCGGTAAGTGGCGAGAGCGTGTGTGAATAAGTACACCCCTGCAAGGTTAACATGATCTATTCGAATAGCCGGGTCCGCGGTTATGGACTTCTTGGATGCTTACATGGTACATAGACAACTTGAAGTGGATACTATAAAATGCTCAAGACAAGTGTGAGTGCTATGGATGGCCTTCTCGTAGGGAGACGGGGATGAATCCATAATAGTGTATTGTGTGGTGATTAGTGGACTCGTGTACGTTGTTTCACCTCCAGAGTTTCTGGTAGTCGTAGAACAGGATAGCCACAGAGTCAAAGCTGGCTTGCTGCAACTAAACCCCACGTTACTTTCTTGATACAAATGCATGTATGATAGGATCTGATGTAAGTCTTGCTGAGTACCTTTGTACTCATGTTGCTTTATTTATGTTTTTGCAGCGGAGACTTCGGTCTTACTAGTGTTCTCGTGGACTTCGACTAGTAGCTAGTACCTCAGCTACGATCTTGAGCGGACGTTGTAGATAGTCAGGCTTTCAGCCTTTTTCATTTATAGATGTCTGTACTCAGACATGTAATGCTTCCGCTTGTTGCTTGATTGCTCTGACTGTTGGGTCATGTGACCCCTGTTTGTAATAATGCTGTGATGGCTCTTCTGAGCCTTTATCTATATAAGTTGTTGAGTTATGCTGTGATGCCATGTTGTACAGCACATACTTGCATGTTATGCGTACGTGTAATGTGTATTGCTATGTGTGGGATCTGACTATCTAGTTGTTTATCCTTAGTAGCCTCTCTTACCGGGAAATGTCTCCTAGTGCTTCCACTGAGCCCTGGTAGCTTGCTACTGCTCCGGAACACTTAGGCTGGCCGGCATGTGTCCTTCTTCGATCCTGTGTCTGTCCCTTCGGGGAAATGTCACGCGATGAATACCGGAGTCCTGTTAGCCTGCTACAGCCCGGTTCACCGGTGTCCTGTTAGCCCAGTGCTACAGCCTGGATTCACTCGCTGATGACCGACACGTTCGATGCTGGGTCATGGATGCCTGTCCCTGTAGGTTAGTGCCACTTTGGGTTTACAACTAGCCATGTCAGCCCGGGCTCTTTATCATATGGATGCTAGCGACACCATCATATACGTGTGCCAAAAGGCGCAAACGGTCCCGGGCAAAGGTAAGGCGACACCCGTGGGGATACCGTGCGTGAGGCCGCAAAGTGATATGAGGTGTTACATGCTGGATCGATGTGGCATCGAGTCGAGGTCCCGACAGCTTTTGGTATCAGAGCCTGACTGCCTGTAGGATTACCAAGCCAAACCGGTCGAAGTTGAGTCTAGAAAATCTTTAGTTATGTAGGGGAATTGATTGTGGGTTGGAATGTAAGGCTCTTTTTACTCCTTATACCTCATGACCTTCTGATCTGAGTCGTCCTATCTTTCCGACGGGATTAAGGAACTAGGCTTCTCTTCCGTCTATCAGGATCACGTGTTACTATTCCGTAGTCCCTTAGGATTGGTTGATCAGAGTCATACCCCGGTTTTCGAGTACTTCCGGTGTAGTCTGTTTAGTACTATCTCAGAACCTTGAGTGATGATGATGAGTATGTTACCACCCCATTTTTAGTAGGATGTCTCATTCTGAGCATTTTACTGCCGTTATGCTGCTGGAATTTTCCTAGAAGTTCGAGAGATACTAATTCCTTGTCCTACATTCTACAGTCTATAGTTGATGCTGACTCCGTCCCTGGTTTCGTTTCCCAGGATGTCATCTAGTTCTATTGTTCGTAGCCAGAACCATGGATATGGTAGGGATGAGGATCCTCCCGACCCGCCTGCGTTGACAGAGTTCATGCTAGAGATGGAGAGGAACAAGCGTGAGTCTAACCGTTTGTTGGCACGTATCGAGGAGAACACTGCACATCAGTTCAAAGGGTCTGCTACCATTCATGATTTCATCCGCTTGCACCCATCCACCTTTCATCATTCCATCGAGCCACTCGATGCAGATGATTGGCTCCGTAGCATCACTCATAAGCTGCATTCCGCGAGCGTAGCTGAAGATGACAAGGTCACCTATGCCACATACCACCTGGAAGGTCCTGCTAGTCTTTGGTGGCAGAACTATGAGACTTTGTTTCCAGCTGGCCAGATTCCTACTTGGAAGGATTTCATTGAGGCTTTTCGCGAGCATCACATTCCCCAGGCCCTCTTTGATCGCAAGAGAGAAGAGTTCTGTAGCCTCACCCAGAGTAAGATGGCTGTTGATGCTTATAGCAGAGAGTTCGAGAACCTTGCCCGTTATGCCACAGAAGAAGTGTCCACGGACGCCAAGAAGCAGGCTAGGTTCCGGAAGGGTCTCAACCCCAAGTTGCGTCGTGATCTCCACCTGCATCATTGTGATACATTCCAAGCCCTTGTGAACAAGGCCATCAATGCAGAGACAGCTCAGCTCACTTACGAGGAGTCTCGTAAGCACACCCGTAATTTGGGATCTTCCTCTGGCTCTAGTTCTCAGAAGCGCCGGATTTGGATTCCAAACTCCGCTCTTCTTTCCGGATATGCACCGAGGCCATCCCATGTGGTGCCTCCCCCAGCTCAGTCATATGTTCCACCCAGGCCTACTGGTAGACCACTTGTCAGTGCGGGTCCACGTCCAACCTCAGGGACTTGCTTCACATGCGGGAAGCCAGGACACTATGCACGTGATTGCTCTCAGACTAGTTATGCTCCACCCCAGCCCGAGAAGACTGTTGGCTGTGTTAAGCCATCACGCAAGATGAACAGTGTTAAGTCAGCCCCCACTGAACGTGGACGTGTGCATCACGTCTCAGCTAAAGACGCTCATGATGATCCAGATGTCGTTCTTGGTACACTCCTTGTCAATTGTCACCCAGCATCAGTTCTATTCGATACTGGGGCATCTCACTCCTTCATTTCTGAAGGCTATGCTCGTTTGCACGACATGTCATTTGGTGATATGCCAACTCCGTTTGAAATCCAAACCCCAGGGTCTAGATGGCAGACCACCAGAATCAGCCATGGTAACGAAATCCTTGTTGATAGACTTGTATTCCTTGCATCACTTGTAGCCCTCAAGTCCTCAGATATTAACATCATCTTGGGTATGGACTGGATGACAGCTCATCATGCCAAGATTGATTGTTACACAAGATCTGTTCAGCTTACACACCCGTCTGGCAAGATAGTCACCGTCTCCACTAGAGTTGCAAAGCGTCAGCTCTATTCTCTTAATGCCAGCCCTCTTCCAGACCTTGAAGATATCCCGGTAGTCCGTGACTTTCCGGATGTCTTTCCAGAGGAACTGCCAGGTGTTCCACCTGACAGAGATGTAGAGTTCGTCATAGATCTTATCCCAGGAATAGCTCCAATCTCCCGGAGACCTTACAAGATGGCACCCCTAGAACTAGTCGAGCTTAAGAAACAACTCGATGAGTCCTTGCAAAAGGGTTTCATCCGTCCTAGTTCTTCTCCTTGGGCTTGCCCCGTCCTCTTTGTCAAGAAGAAAGACGGTACGAACCGGATGGTTGTTGATTATCGCCCCGTTAATTTGGTCACGATAAAGAACAAGTATCCGCTCCCTAGGATCAACGACCTGTATGATCAGCTCGCTGGATCCTCAGTCTTCTCCAAGATGGATTTAAGGTTAGGATACCACCAAATTAAGATCAGAAACGGGGACATTCCCAAGACAGCTTTTGTCACTCGTTATGGTCAGTATGAGTACACCGTCATGTCCTTTGGCCTAACCAACGCCCCAGCCACATTCTCCCGCTTGATGAACTCGATCTTCATGGATTACTTAGATAAGTTCGTCGTGGTTTACCTCGATGACATTCTTATTTACTCGAAGAACGAGGAAGAGCATGCCGAACATCTTAGACTTGTTTTAGAAAAACTCAGAGAGCACCGCCTTTATGCCAAGTTCTCCAAGTGTGAATTTTGGTTGCCAGAAGTGACCTACTTAGGCCACGTAATCTCTGGTAAGGGCATTGCTGTCAATCCCGAGAGAGTTCAAGCCGTTCTCGATTGGACCCCACCTGAGACCGTTAAACAAGTTAGGAGTTTCCTTGGTCTAGCCAGCTATTATCGCCGCTTTGTTGAAAACTTCTCCAAAGTAGCCAAACCCCTCACGGAACTTCTCAAGAAAGATAAAAAGTTCGAGTGGTCCCCACAGTGTGAGTACAGTTTTCAGGAACTGAAAAGGCGACTGACTTCTGCTCCCATACTTGTGCCACCGGATTTCACTAAAGACTTTATTATCTATTGTGACGCCTCACGACAGGGACTAGGTTGCATTCTTATGCAGGATCGTCATGTGATTGCCTATGCATCTCGACAGTTGCATCCACATGAGGAGAATTATCCTACACATGATCTAGAGCTTGCAGCCGTAGTCTATGCACTCAAGACCTGGCGACATTACCTTCTTGGTAAACGTTGCGAGATCTACACCGATCACCAGAGTCTCAAGTATATCTTCACCCAACCAGATTTGAACCTTAGGCAAAGACGTTGGTTGGAGTTAATCACAGATTATGATCTAGGGATTACCTACACCCCAGGCAAAGCCAATGTCATGGCTGATGCGCTAAGCCGTAAATCCTATTGCAACAATCTCATGTTGCAGCAAGGCCAACCACTTCTCCATGAGGAATTCTGTAAGCTTAATCTTCACATAGCTTCTCGCGGATTTCTCTCTACCTTGGTGGCGAAACCTGATCTTGAGGATCGGATTATCGCTGCTCAAAAGCAAGACACAGGAATTTCTCGGATCAAGAGAAACATTAAGAAGGGAGTTGGTGGATGTTTCACTATGGATGATCGTGGTGTTGTTTTCTTTGAGAATAGCTTGGTGGTTCCCAAGAATCAACATCTTCGACAACTGATTCTTAAGGAGGCGCATGAATCTCCTCTCACGATTCATCCCGGTAGTACTAAGATGTATCAGGACCTACGCCAGAGGTTCTGGTGGACTAGGATGAAGAGAGAAATCGCAGAGTTCATTGCTAAATGTGACGTTTGTCGTCGCGTTAAGGCAGAGCATCAGAGACCTGCTGGCACCCTTCAGCCTTTAGCTATTCCTGAATGGAAATGGGATAAAGTTGGTATGGACTTCATCACTGGCTTTCCCAGGACCAAGAGAGGGAATAACGCTATCCTCGTAGTCGTTGACCGTCTTTCCAAAGTGGATCACTTCCTTCCTGTTCGAGAAAATATCACTGCTAGTCAGCTTGCTGACTTATATATTTCTCGAATAGTGTCACTTCATGGTGTTCCACTAGAGATCAATTCAGACCGTGGCAGTCTTTTCACTTCTCATTTCTGGGAGAGTTTCCAAACTGCCATGGGAACCCATCTTTCCTTCAGTACCGCTTTCCACCCTCAGTCGAGTGGTCAGGTGGAACGGGTCAATCAAATTCTCGAAGACATGCTCAGAGCTTGCGTTGTCTCATTCGGTATGGATTGGGAGAAATGTCTTCCTTTCGCCGAGTTTGCCTATAACAATAGCTACCAATCCAGCCTCAAGAAAGCTCCTTTTGAGGTTCTCTATGGACGAAGATGTCGAACACCTTTGAACTGGTCAGAAACCGGTGAAAGACAATTCTTTGGACCGGACATGATCCAGGAGGCAGAAGAGCAAGTTCGCATCATTCGTGAGAATTTGAAAACAGCCCAATCTCGTCAAAAGAGTCAGTATGATCGTCATCATAAGGATATGACTTATGAAATTGGCGACCAAGCTTACCTTCGGGTTACTCCTTTGAAGGGTACCCATTGTTTCGGTATCAAGGGCAAGTTGGCTCCTCGTTACATTGGTCCTTTTCGTATTCTCGCTAAACGAGGAGAGGTTGCCTACCAATTGGAACTACCCCCACATCTTTCTCGAATTCATGATGTCTTCCACGTATCTCAACTCAGGCGTTGCTTCTCGGATCCCATCCGCGGAGTGGACCATGAAACGCTTGATCTCCAAGATAACCTCACATACCGAGAGTACCCGGTTCGCATTCTTGATCAAGCAGAGCGTGTCACTCGACGTCAGAACATCAAGTTTCTCAAAGTTCAGTGGTCTCATCATTCCGAGAGAGAAGCTACTTGGGAGCGAGAAGATCGTCTTCGATTGGAGTACCCCACTCTTTTTCCGTCGACCCCTGAATCTCGGGACGAGATTTTTTCAAGAGGGGGCGAGTTGTCACATCCCTAGTCTGGTATGACTTAGACTAGCTAGCCATTTGTGCATCATATTTAAATTTCATTTAAATTTGAAATGAGGATTGGTGGAACCCTCAGAATCATTTTTGAAAATGACCCAAATAAAAATTTCTCCAAAAGGGTCCAAGAAAATGCTCATGTTGCTCTCTGAAAATATTGGACAGAGATAAAAATCAAACCAATATTTTTAAGAGCTCATAGGTATTTATTTTGGGCATTTGGAATTAATGCATAAATATTTGCATTGGAAATATATTAGTTATATATATTAATATATGTCCAAAAATTATGCCATTTATAAAGGAGCTCTGGAATAATATATCTAGCTCCTGCAAAAATTGGCATAAGGTAATAAAATGATTTAATATTTTATTTAAATCAAAACAAATGTCAGAAATTAGAAAACAAAAATAAATAAAAGAAGGAGAAGCTTACCTGGGGCTCTCCCCCCTGTGCAGCCCAGCAGCAGGCCGGCCCAGCCAGCAGGCGGCCCAGCCCGCCCCCTCCTCTGTCGTCTTCGTCCTCGACAGAGGGAGGGGAGCGTGCCCGGCGCGCGCGCGCGCCACCGCGCCACGCCACCTCCCTCCCTGCTTGCCTGGAGCCTCCTCGTCGCCCTGGGACGCCGGACGACGCCACGCAGCCCCCCCGTACCCTCTCACTCTCCCCCGATTCTTCCTCTCCTCTCCCTCGCTCTCTCTCTCCCGTGTCCGAACGCGTCGGTCGCCGCCGTTCGCCATAGCCATCGCCACCGGCCTCCCCTCGCCTCCCCGACACGCTTCCGAGCTCCGCCACAACCCCCTCCACCTCCTCGTCGAGCCACGAACCTCCGGACGCCCTGTGTAGCCGCCGTCGCCATCGTCTTCCTCCTCGGACGCCGTCGACCGCCGACTC
>NC_041386.1:198992632-199000179 GCF_002162155.2 Triticum dicoccoides
CTCACTCTCCCCCGATTCTTCCTCTCCTCTCCCTCGCTCTCTCTCTCCCGTGTCTGAACGCGTCGGTCGCCGCCGTTCGCCATAGCCATCACCACCGGCCTCCCCTCGCCTCCCCGACACGCTTCCGAGCTCCGCCACAACCCCCTCCACCTCCTCGTCGAGCCACGAACCTCCGGACGCCCTGTGTAGCCGCCGTCGCCATCGTCTTCCTCCTCGGACGCCGTCGACCGCCGACTCCGATTCGTCGTCTCCAACGCGTCCCCGGCCACAACGAGCAGCCCTGGAGGTCCGCGGTGAGCTCCGCCGCCGTTCCCCTCTCTTCTCCCCCTCGTTTCCGCGCCGTAGCGCCGTTCCCCACCACGGCCGAAGCCTCTCGCCGCCGTCCATGTCGCCGCCGCCGTCTCGGCCCGCCTCCGCCCAAACCGAGCCTTCCATCGCGCTCCCAGTGCCACGAGGGTGCCGCCGAGCCCCTCAGGTGGCCTCCCCGTGCCCCGCAGCCCGTTCCCGCTCGAAGCCGAGCTCCGGCCGCCGCCGCGAGCTTTGCTCCGGCGAGCTCCGGCCTCCCCCGCTGCTTCCACCTGCCCTACTAGATGCGCGAGAGCCCGGGCTACGCCCCGGTGCTCTCCGACGCCGCCCCCGTGGTCCGTTTCGCGGACGCCGCCACGTCCAGAGGTCGCCGCCGACGACCTCGCCGGCCTGACATGTGGGCCCCGGTGCCCCCTAACCTTTTAATTAAGTTAATTTAACCCCTGTTTAACCCCCTGTCACTGACGTGTGGACCCCACACGTCAGGTTTGACCCGGACCAGCCCAGTTGACCGCTGACGTCGTGCTGACGTCATGCTGGCGCAATAATATGATTTCTGGAATTAAATTTAATCAGAAAATTCCAGAAATTGTTTTAAACTTCAAAAATTCATAACAATTCAACCGTAGCTCGGATTAAAATAATTTATATATGAAAAATTATCGGAAAAATGCAATCTTTCCATCTGTACTAGTTTCATGCATGACAAACCAACTTATACATGCTGAATATGAGAAAACACATTATGGCACATTAAGAGACTTAATTTAGAATTGCATTTGAGCTTATGGTTCAAATGGACTTCATACCAAATGATTACTAGTTGCATTAGCTCAAACAGCATCACATCTACATGCCATGTTCATGCATCATATTGTTGCATATGATTGTGTTTTGATTGCCGACACTGTTCCTTCTCGATAGGTCCTGCTCCGGAGTCCGTTCCAGAGTACCTGTCTGTGAAGCAGTGCCTCCCTTGTTGATTTACCAGGCAAGCAAACCCCCTTGTTCATCTCGATAAAACCCTACTCTCTCGCTCCTGCTCTCAGTTATTGCATTAGGACAACAACGATTCGTCTGCTACGTTGTGCTGCGGTAGTTGAACCCATTCCTCTGCATGACCTGTCATTGCCACAGTAAATAGTTGAAACCCACTAGCATGTGTAGGAGTTGATTGAAGCCATTGTTGTGTTCCTACCATGCTATGCCTGCTATTGCTTAGAGTTGTGTCAGGTCTGATTCATTGTGAATGAATTGGAGTGTTACGATATGTTCTGATGCCGAGAGTTAAGTGTGTGAACACGATTTGGTAAAGGTAGTGGTGAGAGGCCATGTAGGAGTACATGGTGGGTTGTCTCACTGGAACCGTCCTTAAGCACTGAGTTCTATGTATGTTGTCCAATGACTCGATACTACCACACATTGGGCTCCGGGCGCTCCAAGCCCTCTCGACTTATTAACCGACTTGATCTCTGTCCAGGAATCGCAACTAGTTTCTGGTGTTTGTAGGTAGTGCTATTTTTCTACCAAGTGGCACCCGGCAGGGTGGGCTTGGGACAGACTAGGCACACGTGGCCTGGTGTACCGAGTGGCACCCGGATGGTGGGCTCGGGAACCCTGTACACATCGTTTGGGGCCGTAAGCGACACCCCGGCCGGATCTCCTTGCGGATGGAACCCGAATAGGCGATAAACCTGGATTAGAGTCTTGTGTGGTTAGTCAGGTCGTGGCCGACACCCTCGCCAGGCTTCCGCTTGAAGGTTGCCGAGATACATGACGTGTACATGGCGGTAAGTGGCGAGAGCGTGTGTGAAGAAGTACACCCTTGCAGGGTTAACATGATCTATTCGAATAGCCGGGTCCGCGGTTATGGACTTCTTGGATGCTTACATGGTACATAGACAACTTGAAGTGGATACTATAAAATGCTCAAGACAAGTGTGAGTGCTATGGATGGCCTTCTCGTAGGGAGACGGGGATGAATCCATAATAGTGTATTGTGTGGTGATTAGTGGACTCGTGTACGTTGTTTCACCTCCAGAGTTTCTGGTAGTCGTAGAACAGGATAGCCACAGAGTCAAAGCTGGCTTGCTGCAACTAAACCCCACGTTACTTTCTTGATACAAATGCATGTATGATAGGATCTGATGTAAGTCTTGCTGAGTACCTTTGTACTCATGTTGCTTTATTTATGTTTTTGCAGCGGAGACTTCGGTCTTACTAGTGTTCTCGTGGACTTCGACTAGTAGCTAGTACCTCAGCTATGATCTTGAGCGGACGTTGTAGATAGTCAGGCTTTCAGCCTTTTTCATTTATAGATGTCTGTACTCAGACATGTAATGCTTCCGCTTGTTGCTTGATTGCTCTGACTGTTGGGTCATGTGACCCCTGTTTGTAATAATGCTGTGATGGCTCTTCTGAGCCTTTATCTATATAAGTTGTTGAGTTATGCTGTGATGCCATGTTGTACAGCACATACTTGCATGTTATGCGTACGTGTAATGTGTATTGCTATGTGTGGGATCTGACTATCTAGTTGTTTATCCTTAGTAGCCTCTCTTACCGGGAAATGTCTCCTAGTGCTTCCACTGAGCCCTGGTAGCTTGCTACTGCTCCGGAACACTTAGGCTGGCCGGCATGTGTCCTTCTTCGATCCTGTGTCTGTCCCTTCGGGGAAATGTCACGCGATGAATACCGGAGTCCTGTTAGCCTGCTACAGCCCGGTTCACCGGTGTCCTGTTAGCCCAGTGCTACAGCCTGGATTCACTCGCTGATGACCGACACGTTCGATGCTGGGTCATGGATGCCTGTCCCTGTAGGTTAGTGCCACTTTGGGTTTACAACTAGCCATGTCAGCCCGGGCTCTTTATCATATGGATGCTAGCGACACCATCATATACGTGTGCCAAAAGGCGCAAACGGTCCCGGGCAAAGGTAAGGCGACACCCGTGGGGATACCGTGCGTGAGGCCGCAAAGTGATATGAGGTGTTACATGCTGGATCGATGTGGCATCGAGTCGGGGTCCCGACATTTGATGTGAGCATCAGTATTCAACCAGAGGAAGAGAGAATGCAAGGAGATCAAATTATAGAAATAGCTGACTAACTCAAGGCTCAATTGCAAAGGAATTATGAATTCCAAGACAAGGGATCAGAAGCAATGCTCTGATTAGGGATGGATAGGTAGAATAGCCATAGGGGTACAATCGATGGTGATTTGATTGGTCGAGATCCAGCACATGTTAAAATGACGTCTGAGCTGGAAGGATGAATTCTAGGATCTGATTGAGGATTGCGAGCATTCGCAACATATTGTATCTACGGACTCAAAATGATAATGACAACGGATGACAATAAGATTACTAGACTTATGGTATTAACCATAATGCAAGCAAGCAAGAAATTCAAGAACAATAGGCTGTTGAGGATCTTCACAAGAACGAATAGGATTTCGAAGATTTTTGTGAAACACTCAAACAACTGGGGATGAAGAATCTTCGGTAATAGAGAGGAATTATTCGTAGGGGTATTCAGATGACAAGGAACTGCAAGGCAGTAAGCTCAAAGGATTCTTAAAAAGTCGGAGAATAATTCGATGTATCTTGTAATAACAAGAGCAGCTGGGAATGATTGTATGAACAACAAGTGTATTTAGTTATCCATAAGGATATTTCGGTGGTAGGGAATTGCAAAGGCAACAGGCACAAAGTCTCGAGAGAAAATCGTCGAGTATCTTTGGAATCTTCTGATGCAGCAGGCAATCATCTGAAATAAGGGGCTCTTCGGGCGGATGTGATCACGAGATCCTAATGTTCGAGTTAGTAAAACCATTTAACCCGAATAGAAGAGAGATTAGGGTCCCGGAGTATAGACGAGGAGTAAAAGATCCTAATACCACCCATATGGCAACGTGGGCCCGTAAGACACACAACCAATGTTAGTAAAAGTTTTTTAGTGACTAGACTCAACTTCGGCCAAGGAGATGGAAAGGGGGATCCTACAGGCAGTCGGCTCTGATACCAACTTGTAACGCGCTCGATTTGACCGTACACTAATCATACACGCAAATGTGTACGATCAAGATCAAGGACTCACGGGAAGATATCACAACACAACTCTAGACACAAATTAAAATAATACAAGCTTTATATTACAAGGTAGGGGCCTCGAGGGCTCGAATACATAAGCTCGAATACACAAGAGTCAGTGGAAGCAACAATATCTGAGTACAGACATAAGTTAAACAAGATTTGACTTAAGAAGGCTAGCACAAAAGCAACATTGATTGAAAAGGCAAGGCCTCCTGCCTAGGAGCCTCCTAACTACTCCAAGTCGTCGGCGGCCGTCACGTAGTAGTAGGCACCCTCGGGGTAGCAGTAGTCATTCGTGGTGTCGTCTGGCTCCTGGGATCCGTCATCTGGTCGCAACAATCAGGTATGGGGGAAAATAAGTAGCAAAGCAACCGTGAGTACTCATCCAAAGTACCCGCAAGACTTACATCAGATCTAAACTAAGTATGCATCTGTATCAAAGGGAAAGGGTTGTATATGTGGACTAAACTGCAGAATGCCAGAAGAGAAGGGGGAAAGTCTAGCCTATCGAAGACTAGCATCTTCTGGAAACCACCATCTTGCAGCAACAGGAGGCAGTAGAGTAGCATAAAGTAAAGTAGCAGTACTGTTATCAACCTCGGCCAGAGATCCTTCCTCAACTCCCTGCGAGAAAACAATCCCAGAGCCATACTATCCAGTTATCATCTCATATCCAAGTCTCATCTCCATGTCTCATCTCAAGTATCCAGTTCTAGTTGTATCGATCGGGATACAACTCCAAGTATCCGTTACCGTAGGACAGGCTATGATAGATGTTTTCTTCCCTGCAGGGGTGCACCAACTTACCCACCACGCTTGATTAACTCTGGCCGGACACACTTTCCTGGGTCATGCCCGGCCTTGGCCAAACAATACACTACAACCCGACCTAGGCTTAATAGAGAGGCCAGCACAACAGACTAAACCTATGCCCCCAGGGGTCATGGGCCATCTCCCCGGGAACTCCTGCATGTTGCGTACGCGGCCGGTGAGCAGACCTAGCTACCTCCTTCAACAAGGTAGGTGCTTTCCAGTCCAACCCGGCGCGCGCCGCTCAGTCACTGACGTCTATTAAGCTTCGGCTGATGTATACGACGCAGAACGCCCATACTAAGCCCACGTGATGGTTAGTGCTATCAGGCCAGAGGCCCCTCGGATCAAATATCCAAATCGTAGTGGATTAGGAACGCGCGGTAACGAGCGGAGACTCACAATCGATGTGACCCCGTTGCCCCGTCTCGAGTACTTGCAGCAAGGGCTAAGAATGCCCGGCCACGCCTCGTAAGTATCTCGCGGGCACCTTCCAGGTCAACCCGACTCCACATCACTTGCTATTAAGCTCGCGCGGGTACCCCTCAGGGTCGACCCGTCTTTAGTAACATGGCTTAGTGTAAGGTCATAGTAACCATAGTAATTGTGCGTCTAACACCAAAGGGAAAACCCGAGGAATCACCCCCGGAGAATTCCACTCGATGTTATCATCAAGGTGAACGTAAGAGGATCCACCCTCGAGGTTCACACTTGAGGGGTTGCACAATAGAGCCATAACGGAAGTGGTTAAGGAGGAAATCACCCTCAATGACCTCGACCGTATAGCTACATTACAGAGATCTCATCAGGAGTGATGTATGAGGTTCACCCTCGGCACTCGATAGTAACTCTATAGAGTCGTACAACTAGGGGGGTGATGTGCGGTGTCGGGGCCTAGACGTCGATCACATTGATCGCGTCATCGAACATAAAGCGGGGCAACATGGACAAGGTGGGGGTCACTGATGGATCTCTAACCAACCTATACTAAGTAGTTTAGGATAAGCAGGTAAGGTATGAAAGCAGGTAACAACAACAGGCTATGCATCAGAGTAGGATCATACAGAAAGCAGCAGCAGTTCTAATGCAAGCATGAGAGGGAAAGAAATGGGTGATATCGGAATGCTCAAGGAAGGTTTGCTTGCCTGGTTGCTCTGGCAAGAGAGAGGGGTCGTCAACTTCGTAGTCGTACTGGGTAGCAGCAGCGCCGGTCTCGGTGTCTAGCGAGAGAAGAGGGGGAAGAACCAATAAATATAATGCAAACAAATGCATGACGATGCATGACATGACAAAGCGTGAAGCTAGGTGTGCCCTAATGTGGTATGAGGTGATACCGGCGAAGGGGGAAAACATCCGGGAAAGTATTCCCGGTGTTTCGCGTTTTCGGACAAATGAACCGGAGGGGGAAAGTTGCGAGTTCGATAGGTTAGGGATGCTGGCGTACGAGCGGGCTGTGTATCCGGGTTCGTCTTGTCGTTCTGAGCAACTTTCATGTACAAAGTTTTTCCATCCGAGCTACGGTTTATTTTATATTAATTTTAAAAGATTTAAATCATTTTTAGAATTTATTTAATTATTTTAATTTAACATTATCCAAAACAGTGCACACTGACGTCAGCATGACGTCAGCAGTCAACAGAGGCGTTGATTGGTCAACGGACGTGTGGGTCCCGTTCGTCATTGACTGTTTAGTCTAATTAGGGTTTAACTAACTAATTATTGTTTAATTAAACTAACAAGTTAATTAGGATTAATTAATTTAATTAATTATTTAGTTAATATATTTTTATTATTATATTTATTTATTTATTTATCTAAACTTTTTTATGGAAACGTTCTGGAGGTGGGGCCCTCCTGTCAGTGGCCCAGAGGGGCCAAACAGGCGCTGGGCGTCGGGCGCCGACCCGTGGGTGTGCACCCGCCTGGGCGCTGTGGGTTGGCGAACGAGCAGCAGCAGTGGCAGTAGTGGAGCGGGGCACGGGCGTGCGGTCGTGCCGCGGCAGCGGAGGGCGGAACCGGCGTGGCCACAGCGCAACAGGGCAGAGGTTGGCGGCGCGGCAGCATGGCGCGGGCGAGGCAGCGAGATACAGGGGAGGCCGCTAGCGCAGTGCAGGGGGTCATGGCTGCCGGCACGCAGCAGGGCGACCGAAGGCGGGACATGGGCGGCAACAGCGGGGCCATGGGCGCGGCGAGCAGGGGAATCGGGGCACGGCGGCGGCAGCGGAGTAGCGCAGCGACCACGCGCGCGAGCAGGGGGCGGCTCGGGGCGCGGCCGGCGTGAGCGCATACGGTGGCGCGGGACACGGCCGACTCTTGGCTGGATGGCGCGGGTCGCATGCG
>NC_041386.1:199000869-199032161 GCF_002162155.2 Triticum dicoccoides
GGGTGGGCCGGCCTAGGCGGTGCCCTGGTGGGCCGAGGCCCATCCGAGGGGGGCTTTTGTCTTCTTCTTTTTTTCTTTGGTTTGATATTCTTTTATCCATTTTCTCTTTACTGTTTTATTTTATTTTATATTTACTAAAGTTTTATAAAATATATAATTTGTTCCTAAAATAGTGTTACTACTTATGCTAATTGCACAATAACTTGGGCTCCCAAATAAATTAGTTTAATATTTTATATATTACAAAAAGCATTTGATTTTTGGTTATAGCTACTAATTTAATTAGTTTAGTGCATTTAAACATTTTATAAAAACTTGTTTTCTCCACCAATATATCTTGTGAATTATTTGTCAGAATAAGAACATTTTAGTTTTGACCTTTTGAAAACTTTTGTTGTTTGCCATATTTCTAAATTTGAATTTGAATCGGTTTTTGAACTAACACGAGATTAGCAACAGAAATTGAGGTGACGTGGCATCATTAGCAGAGGTTACTATAGCTTAATTACCCGGGCATCACATCTGTCCCAAGCCCACCTGGCCGGGTGCCACTTGGTAGACTACTAACACTACCTACAAACACCAGAAACTATTTGCAACTCTTGGACAGAGATCAAGTTGGCTAATAAGTCGAGAGAGCTTGGAGCGCCCGGAGCCCAATGTGTGGTAGTAACTGGTCATTGGACAACTTACACATAACTCAGTTCTGAAGGACGGTTCCAGTGAGACAACCCACCATGTACTCCTACATGGCCTCTCACCGCTACTTTTACCAAATCGTGTTCACACGCTTAACTCTCAGCACCAGAACATATCGTACCACTCCAATTCATTCCTGATGAATCAGACCTGACACAACTCTAAACAATAGCAGGCATGGCATGGCAAGAACACAACATGGCTCAATCAATTCCTACACATGCTAGTGGGTTTTAACTATTTACTGTGGCAATGACAAGTCATGCAGAGGAATGGGTTCAACTACCGCAGCATAAAGTAGCAGTTAAATCGTTGTTGTCCTAATGCAATAAATGAGAGCAGGAGCGAGAGAGTAGGATTGTATTGGAATGAACAAGGGGGTTTGCTTGCCTGGTAGATCAACAAGGGGGCACTGCTCCTCTGACAGGTACTCTGGATCGGTCTCCGGAGCAGGACCTATCGAGAAGGAACGGTGTCGACAATCAAACACAAGCATATGCAACAATATGATGCATGATCATGGCATGAGTATGTGATGTTTGTTTGAGTTAATGCAACTAGCATTCATTTGCATGAAGTCCATTTGAACCAAAGTTTCAAATGCAACTCCAAAATAAGCTCTTATAAATGCCATACATGTATTTTCATATATACAGCATGTATAGGTTGGTTTGTCATGCATGAAAATGGTACAGATGGATAGATTGAATTTTTCTGATAATTTTTCATATATAAATTATTTAAATCTGAGTTACGCTTGAAATTCTATGAATTTTTGAAGTTTTGGGCATTTTTTGAAAATAATAAATCATTTAAGATTTATTTAAATTCCAGAAAGGAAATATTGCGTCAGCCTCACATCATCATGACGTCAGCAGGTCAACGGGCACGGTCCAGGTCAAACGACTAGTAGCTCACAGCGGTTCTGTTGGTGCAGCTGGCGAGCTCGGGGACGGGCTGTGGACGACGAATCGGCGACGGCGATCAGTGGCGCCCGATGTCGAAGGCGAGAACGATGAGGATGCTACGGTGTGTCCCGGCTTGCCTGGCTCGGTGGAGAAGACGAGGACAACGTCCCAGAGCTCGTAGACACGTCAGAGGGGCGAGGCGGAGACGGTGGCCGTGGTAGCAGCGATCGGTGGCGACGAGCTTGCTCGGATGCGAGGGAGAAAGATCCAGGAAAGGGGGTGAGAGCGAGGGAGAGTGAGAGAGAGTCGAGGGGGTCTGCATGGCATCTCCAGGGGTCGCGGGAGCAAGCAGGGAGGCAGGAGGTGGCGTGCGGTGGCCGTGCGCGCGTCGGGCACGCGCTGTGCATCCGACTGGCGGGAGGAAGAAGACCTCCTTGCCCCTGGTGGGCTGGGCCGGCTAGATGGGCTGCCAGGTGAGCGCCAGGTAAGTGCTTTCTCCCTCTCTCTCTCTCTCTCTTATTTGTTTCAGTTTTTCTAATTTCTGCTACTGTTTTGCAAATAAAATACTAACCAAAACACTTAGGTTAATTCTGTAAATTTTTGTGAGGAATATTTGAATTATTTTCAAACCACACAACAAATTTCAGAATATTTAGAGCAACCAATATTTAATGGTAAATTTTAAACTCCAACTCAAATACCATAATGATTTAATTCAATGACCAAAATGTCCTGGAAAAATATGCATCATCTCTGGTAAAGGCTTTCACCTTTTTCCATAAATCATGACCATTTTAAAATGATATTTTGAGGTCATTGAAAATATTTTGGTTGAACCAATTTCAATTGCATTTGTGCTAGGGTTTATCAATCCCCAATTCAAATTTAAATGGAATTTAAACATGATGCAAAAATGACTAGCTGGTCTAGGTCATACCAGAACTAGGGATGTGACAACTCGCCCCCACTCAAAAAAATCTCGTCTCGAGATTCAGGAGTCGGCAGAAAGATAGTGGGGTACTCAAGTCGAAGACGACCTTCACGCTCCGAGGTAGCTTCACTCTCAGAATGATGAGACCACTGAACCTTGAGAAACTTGATGTTATGACGTCGGGTGACTCGCTCTGCTTGATCAAGGATGTAAACAGGGTACTCTTGATAAGTGAGGTTATCTTGGAGATCAAGCGTTTCGTGGTCCACTCCGTGGATGGGATCCAAGAAGCAATGCCTGAGTTGAGAGATATGGAAGACATCATGTACTCGAGAAAGATGTGGGGGTAGTTCCAACTGGTAGGCAACCTCTCCTCGTTTAGCGAGAATGCCAAAAGGACCAATGTAACGAGGAGCCAACTGGCCCTTGATACAGAAACGATGGGTACCCTTCAAAGGGGTAACCCAAAGGTAAGCCTTGTCGCCAACTTCATAAGCCACTTCCTTATGACGACGGTCATACTGGCTCTTTTGACGAGATTGGGTTGTTTTTAAATTCTCACGAATGATGCGAACTTGCTCTTCTGCCTCCTGGATCATGTCCGGTCCAAAGAATTGTCTTTCACCAGTTTCTGACCAGTTCAAAGGTGTTCGACATCTTCGTCCATACAGAACCTCAAAAGGAGCTTTCTGGAGGCTGGATTGGTAGCTGTTGTTATAAGCAAACTCGGCGAAGGGAAGACACTTCTCCCAATCCATACCGAATGAGATAACACGAGCTCTAAGCATGTCTTCGAGAATTTGGTTGACCCTTTCCACCTGACCACTTGATTGAGGGTGGAAAGCGGTACTGAAGGAAAGATGGGTGCCCATGGCAGTTTGGAAACTCTCCGAAAAATGAGAAGTGAAAAGACTACCACGGTCTGAATTGATCTTTAGTGGAACACCATGAAGTGACACTATTCAAGAAATATATAAGTCAGCGAGCTGACTAGCAGTGATACTCTCTCGAACAGGTAGGAAGTGAGCCACTTTGGAAAGACGATCAATGACTACTAGGATAGCATTATTCCCTCTCTTGGTCCTGGGAAAACCAGTGATGAAGTCCATACCAACTTTATCCCATTTCCACTCAGGAATAGCTAGAGGTTGATGGGTGCCAGCAGGCCTTTGATGCTCTGCCTTAACGCGACGACAAACGTCGCAGTTAGCAATAAACCGAGCAGTTCTCTCTTCATCCTAGTCCACCAGAACCTCTGGCATAGGTCCTGATACATCTTAGTACTATCGGGATGAATCGTCAGAGGAGATTCATGCGCCTCCTTAAGGATTAATTGTCGAAGATGTTGATTCTTGGGAACCACCAAGCGACTCTCAAAGAAAACAACACCACGATCATCTATAGAGAAACTACCACCAAATCCCTTGTTAATGTTTCTCTTGATCCGGGAAATTCCCGTATCCTACTTCTAAGCAGAGATGATCTGATCCACAAGAGTAGGTTTCACCACCAAGGTAGAAAGGAATCCGTGAGGAGCGATGTGAAGGTTTAGCTTATAGAATTCCTCATGGAGAAGTGGTTGGCCCTGTTGCAACATGACACTGTTGCAATAGGACTTACGACTTAGTGCATCAGCCATGACATTTCCCTTGCCTCGGGTGTAGGTAATCCCTAAGTCGTAATCTGAGATCAACTCCAACCAACGTCTTTGCCTAAGGTTCAAATCTGGTTGGGTGAAGATATACTTTAGACTCTGGTGGTCGGTGTAAATGTCGCAACGCTTACCAAGGAGGTAATGTCGCCAGGTCTTAAGTGCATAGACCACGGCTGCAAGCTCTAGATCATGTGTAGGATAATTCTCCTCATGTGGATGCAACTGTCAAGATGCATAGGCAATCACATGGCGATCTTGCATAAGAATGCAACCTAGTCCCTGTCGTGAAGCGTCGCAGTAGATAACAAAGTCTTTAGTGAAATCCGGTGGCACAAGTATGGGAGCAGAAGTCAGGCGTCTTTTCAGTTCCTGAAAACTGTGCTCACATTGTGGGGACCACTCAAACTTTTTACCTTTCTTGAGAAGTTCCGTGAGAGGTTTGGCCACTTTGGAGAAGTTCTCAACGAAGCGGCGACAATAACTGGCTAGGCCAAGGAAACTCCTAACTTTCTTAACCGTTTCAGGCGGAGTCCAATCAAGAACGGCTTGAACTCTCTCGGGATTGATAGCAATGCCCTTACCAGAGATTACGTGGCCGAGATAGGTCACTTCTGGTAACCAAAATTCGCACTTGGAGAACTTGGCATAAAGGTGGTGCTCTCTGAGTTTTTCTAACACAAGTCTAAGATGTTAGGCGTGCTCTTCCTCGTTCTTTGAGTAAATAAGAATATCATCGAGGTAAACCACGACGAACTTATCTAAGTACTCCATGAAGATCGAGTTCATCAAGCGGGAGAATGTAGCTGGAGCATTGGTTAGACCAAAGGACATGACGGTGTACTCGTACTGGCCATAACGAGTGACAAAAGCCGTCTTAGGAATGTCCCCATTTCTGATCTTGATTTGGTGGTAGCCTAACCTCAAATCCATCTTTGAAAAGACTGAGGATCCAGCGAGCTGATCATACAGGTCGTTGATCCTGGGGAGCGGATACTTGTTGTTTATCGTGACCAAATTAACGGGACGATAATCTACAACCATCCGGTCCGTACCGTCCTTCTTCTTAACGAAGAGGACGGGGCAAGCCCAGGGAGAAGAACTAGGACGGATGAAACCCTTTTGCAAGGATTCATTGAGTTGTTTCTTAAGCTCATCTAGTTCTAAGGGTGCCATCTTGTAAGGTCTCCTAGAGATTGGAGCAGTTCCTGGGATAAGATCTATGACAAACTCTACATCTCTGACAGGTGGAATACCTGGCAGTTCCTCTGGAAAGACATCTGGAAAGTCACGGACTACCGGAATATCTTCAAGGTCTGGAAGAGGGCTGGCATTAAGAGAATAGAGTTGACGCTTTGCAACTCTAGTGGAGACAGTGACTATCTTGCCAGATGGGTGTGTAAGCTGAACATACCTTGTGTAACAATCAATCTTGGCATAATGAGCTTTCATCCAGTCCATACCCAAGATGATGTTAATATCTGTAGACTTGAGGGCTATAGGTGATGCAAGGAATACAAGTCTGTCAACAAGGATTTCATTACCATGGCTTACACTAGAAGTTTGCCATTTGGATCCAGTAGTTTGAATGACTAGAGGAGAGGGCATATCACAAAATGACATGTTGTGCAAATTAGCGTAGCTTTTGGAAATGAAGGAATGAGTTGCTCCAGTATCGAACAAAACCGATGCTGGATGGCAATTGACAAGGAGTGTAAGAAAAACGACATCTGGATCGTCATGGGCGTCTCTAGCTGAGACGTGATGCACACATCCACGTTCAGTGGGAGTTGACTTGACACTGATCATCTTGCGTGATGGCTTACCACGGCCAATGTACTTCTCAGGCTGGGGTGGAGCATAATTGGTTTGAGAGCAGTCACATGCATAGTGTCCTGGCTCTCCGCATGTGAAGCAAGTCCCTGAGGTAGGACGTGGACCCGCTTTGACAAGCGGTCTACAAACAGGCTTGGGTGGAACATGTAACTGAACTGGGTGAGGCGCCACATAAGAGGGCCTCGGTGAATAACCGGGTGGAAGAGCGGAGTTCGGAACCCAAATTCGGCGCTTCTACGAAGTAGAACCGGAGGAAGAACCCAAATCACGGGTGTGCTTGCGAGACTCCTCATAAGTGAGTTGAGCTGTCTCTGCATTAATGGCCTTGTTCACAATGTATTGCAATGATGCAAGTGGAGATCACGACAGAACTTGGGGTTGAGACCCTTCCAGAACCTGGCCTGCTTCTTGGCGTCTGTGGACACCTCTTCTGTAGCATAGCGGACGAGGTTTTCAAACTCTCTACTGTAAGCATCAACAACCATCTTATCCTGGGTGAAACTACAGAACTCTTCTCTCTTGCGGTCAATGAGAGCCTGAGGAATGTGATGCTCGCGAAAAGCCTCAATGAAATCTCTCCAGGTGGTTATCTAGCTAGCTGGAAGCATAGCCTCATAGTTCTGCCACCAAAGACTAGCAGGACCTTCCAGGTGATAAGCAGCATAGGTGACCTTATCACCTTCAGCTACGTTCGCAGAACGCAGCTTGTGTGTGATACTACGGAGCCAGTCATCTGCATCAAATGGTTCAATGGAATGATGGAAGGTGGTTTCAGACCAACGAAATCATAGATGGACGCTGACTCTTTGCACTGATGGGAGGTGTTCTCCTCAATACGTGCTAACAAGCGGTTAGTCTCTCGCTTATTCTTCTCAACCTCTAGCATGAACGTTACCAACGAAGGCTGGTCAGGAGGATCCTCATCCCTACCATCTCCGTGGTTCCGACTATGAGCAACAGAACTTCGGTTAACCAGCAACATCCTGAAGAACGAAACCAAGGAAAACAAGGATGGATTCAGCATCATCATAAGGATGCAGAAGGTAGCACAAAAATTTAGTATCTCCCAAACTCCTAGGACAATTCCGGCAGCATAACGACAGTAAAATGCTCAAAATGAGACATTCTGCAAAAGACAGGGTAGTACCATAATCAACATCATCACTCAAGGTTCTGAGATATTACTAAACAAAGTACACCGGAAGTACTTGAACTGGGATAAGACTCAGATCAACCAACCCTTAGAGACTACAGAGTAGTAACACGTGATCCTGATAGACGGAAGAGGAAGCCTAGTTCCTTAACCCCGTAGGATGGATAGGATGACTCAGATCAGATGGGCATGAGGTATAAGGAGTAAAAAGAGCCTTACGTTCCCTTCCACAATCAATTCCCTTACATAACTAAAGAATTTCTAGACTCAACTTCGACCAGGTTGGCTTGGTAATCCTACAGGCAGTCAAGCTCTGATACCAAAGTTGTCGGGACCCCGATTCCAGGTCACATCGATCTAGCCGGTAACACCTCATATCACTTAGCGGCCTCACGCACGGTATTCCCACGGGTGTCGCCTTACCCTGGCCCGGGACCGTTTGCGCCTTTTGGCTCACGTATATGATTGTCTTGCTAGCATCCATATGACAGAGAACCCAGGCCGACATGGCTAGTCGTGAACCCAAGCGGCACTAACCTACCGGGACAGGCATACATGATTCACATCGAGCATGTCGGTCAGCAGCGTGTGAATCCGGGCTGTAGCACTGGGCTAACAGGACTCTGGGGATCCCGGGCTATAGCAGGCTAGGCAGGACTCCGGATGTCACCACGTGACATTTCCCCGAAGGGACAGACACAGGAACGAAGTGAAACACATGCCGGCCAGTCGAGTGTCCTGAGCATTTTAGAGTATCCACTTTAAGTTGTCTATGTACCATGTAAGCATCCAAGAAGTCCATAACCGAGGACACGGCTATTCGAATAGATCATGATAACCCTGCAGGGGTGTACTTCTTCACACACGCTCTCACCACTTATCACCATGTACACGTCATGTACCTCGGCATCCTTCAAGCGGAAGCTTGGCGAGGGTGTCGGCCACGACCTGACTAACCACACAAGTCTCTCATCCAGGTTTATCGCCTATTCAGGTTCCATCCGCAAGGAGATCCGGCCGAGGTGTCGCTCACGGCCCCAAACGATGTGAGCAGGGTTCCCAGGCCCACCATCCGGGTGCCACTTGGTACACCGTGCCACTGTGCCTAGCATGTCCCAAGCCCACCTGGCCGGGTGCCACTTGGTAGACTACTAACACTACCTACAAACACCAGAAACTATTTGCAACTCCTGGATAGAGATCAAGTTGGCTAATAAGTCGAGAGAGCTTGGAGCGCCCGGAGCCCAATGTGTGGTAGTAACTGGTCATTGGACAACCTACACAGAACTCAGTTCTTAAGGACGGTTCCAGTGAGACAACCCACCATGTACTCCTACATGGCCTCTCACCGCTACCTTTACCAAATCGTGTTCACACGCTTAACTCTCAGCACCAAAACATATTGTACCACTCCAATTCATTCCTGATGAATCAGACCTGACACAACTCTAAGCAATAGCAGGCATGGCATGGAAAGAACACAACATGGCTCAGTCAACTTTTACACGTGCTAGTGGGTTTTAACTATTTACTGTGGCAATGACAGGTCATGTAGAGGAATGGGTTCAACTACCGCAGCATAAAGTAGCAGTTGAATCGTTGTTGTCCTAATGCAATAAATGGGAGTAGGAGCGAGAGAGTAGGATTGTATCGGAATGAACAAGGGGGTTTGCTTGCCTGGTACATCAATAGAGGGCACTGCTCCTCTGGCAGGTACTCTGGATCGGTCTCCGGAGCAGGACCTATCGAGAAGGAACGGTGTCAACAATCAAACACAAGCATATGCAACAATATGATGCATGATCATGGCATGAGTATGTGATGTTTGTTTGAGTTAATGCAACTAGCATTCATTTGCATGAAGTCCATTTGAACCAAAGTTTCAAATGCAACTCCGAAATAAGCTCTTATAAATGCCATACATGTATTTTCATATATACAGCATGTATAGGTTGGTTTGTCATGCATGAAAATGGTACAGATGGATAGATTGAATTTTTCTGATAATTTTTCATATATAAATTATTTAAATCTGAGTTATGGTTGAATTTCTATGAATTTTTGAAGTTTTGGGCATTTTCTGAAAATAATAAATCATTTAAGATTTATTTAAATTCCAGAAAGGAAATATTGCGTCAGCCTGACATCATCATGATGTCATCAGGTCAACGGGCACGGTCTAGGTCAAACCTGACCAGTGGGACCCACTGGTCAGTGACACGGTGTCAACTACAGAGGCTGACGTGTGGGTCCAGTCGAATTAGATTAATTCTAACTAATTACGTTAGCTGGTTGCCGGTGGGGCCTGTCTGCCATTGACCCTTGGGGTTAAACTAATATGTGATTAGTGCTAATTAAGCAAGTGCCATGTCAGCCCGCCGGAGTTTGGCCGGCGGCGACCAAAACCGCGGCGGACGCTCGCCGGAAACGCTGCTCCGGCGTCCATTCGACGCGCGGATGGGTGCTGAGGGTGGCTGGCGCTCACGCGCATCTAACAGAGCAGGTGGGAGGCCGTGGGGTGGACGGAGCTCGCCGGAAGTGAGCTCGTGGCGGCGCCAGAGTTCGGGTGAGTGCGGGGTTGCGGCTACAGCGCTTGAGCGAGCAAACGGAGTGGCTAGGCGGCGTCTTGGAGGCGCCAGGAGCGTGTCAGTGCCCCTGGAGCGAGCAGGAGAGGCTCTGGAGCGCGGGCTCACCGGCCATGGCGGACGACGGCCTCGGTTTCACGGGCGATGAGGCTAGAGGAAGAAATCGAGCAAGGAAGGGTGGGGGAAACGACCAGTAGCTCACAGCGGTTTTGTTGGTGCAGCTGGCGAGCTCGGGGACGGGTTGTAGATGATGAATCGGCGACGCGATCGGCGGCGCCCGAGGTCGAAGGCGAGCGCGATGAGGACTCTATGGTGCGTCCCGGCTTGCCTGGCTCGGTGGAGAATACGAGGACGACGTCCCAGAGCTCGTAGACACGTCAGAGGGGCGAGGCGGAGACGGTGGTCGTGGCAGCAGCGATCGGCGGCGACGTGCTCGCTCGGATGCGAGGGAGGGAGATCCAGGAAAGGGGGTGAGAGCGAGGGAGAGTGAGAGAGAGTCGAGGGGGTCTGCGTGGCATCTCCAGGGGTCGCGGGAGCAAGCAGGGAGGCAGGAGGTGGCGTGCGGTGGCCGTGCACGCGTTGGGCACGCGCTGTGCATCCGACTGGCGGGAGGAAGAAGACCTCCCTGCCCCTGGTGGGCTGGGCCGGCCAGATGGGCTGCCAGGTGAGCGCCAGGTAAGTGCTTTCTCCCTCTCTCTCTTATTTGTTTCAGTTTTTCTAATTTCTGCTACTGTTTTGCAAATAAAATACTAACCAAAACACTTTGGTTAATTTTGTAAATTTTTGTGAGGAATATTTGAATTATTTTCAAACCACACAACAAATTTCAGAATATTTGGAGCAACCAATATTTAATGGTAAATTTTAAACTCCAACTCAAATACCATAATGATTTAATTCAATGACCAAAATGTCCTGGAAAAATATGCATCATCTCTGGTAGAGGCTTTCACCTTTTTCCATAAATCATGAACATTTTAAAAGGATATTTTGAGGTCATTGAAAATATTTTGGTTGAACCTATTTCAATTGCATCTGTGCTAGGGTTTATCAATCCCCAATTCAAATTTAAATGGAATTTAAACATGATGCACAAATGACTAGCTGGTCTAGGTCATACCAGAACTAGGGATGTGACAGCCGGCTCCTGCCCGGGTGCAGACACCAGTTCCACGTCGACTGCATTGACCGGTGGTTCAGGACGAACTCCACGTACCCGCTGTAACACCCCAGATATGATTTTCCCAATATGTATTCCAACTCTTGCCGTTTCCGGCCATAAGTTATTTTATTTTCTTGGATTTGGATTTTTTTTGTCTCCGTGTGTTGTTATCGTTGTCATGCATCTCATATCATGTCATCATGTGCATTGCATTTGCATACGTGTTCATCTCATGCATCCGAGCATTTTCCCCGTTGTCCGTTTTGCATTCCGGCGCTTCGTTCTCCTCCGGTGGTCATTTCTACCTTTCTTTCATGTGTGGGCATTAAACATTTCCGGATTGGACCGAGACTTGCCAAGCGGCCTTCGTTTACCACCGGTAGACCGCCTGTCAAGTTTCGTACCATTTGAACTTCGTTTGATGCTCCAACGGTTAACCGAGTGACTGAGAAGGCCTCGTGTGTGTTGCAGCCCAACACCCCTCCAATTTGGGCCAAAACCCATCAAAACCCTCTCCATCACCTAGAGCGTTCGATCACGATCGCGTGGCCGAAAACCACACCTCATTTGGACTCTCCTAGCTCCTCCTATACCTATATATACACCCCCCTCCAAAATTCGCGGTGCAAACCTACCCTAACTCTCCCCACCGCCGCCGGACAAAATAGCCGCCAATGGACGTGTCCGATCCGCCCGCCGCCGCCACGTGTCAACGTCCGGTTCGCCGTCGCCCGCGCGCCCACATCACCGCGTCGGCCCGCCGGGGCCCCGCCCGGAGCCGTCGCCGCCCGAGAGCCGCTCGCCCTCCTCGCATCCGATCGCCGCCTCCGCCGCCCAGGTCGCCGTCCGCCGCCCCGCTCTCCGTTCGCCGGCGGGAGCTCGTCGCCGGTCGCCCCCGCGCCTCCTCGCCTCCCCCGCGGTGGCCGGAGCCCTCCCCGCCACCGGATTCGGCCGGGAGAGGCCGGATCTACCTCTCCATCGCCTCCCCGCCGCTCCATCGACCTCGCCGGAGCCACGGCGACCTCACCGGACTTACCTCGGTTCGCGTGCCGAGGAACCCTAGATCTTGCGCGGTTGACTTTCTCCCTCTCTTCTATATTTTTTTGCATACTTCACAGCATTGTAACTCCTCATCCGTAGCTCCATTTTGGGCATATAGCATATCAAAATGTTCGTCTCAGAGAGTACATCATTTCATCTCATTGCATCATTTTCATTTGAGTTCATCTTGATGCCAGAAATGCTGTTGGAAGAATGCTATTTGAGATAATTGTCAGATCTGCTGCTCCAATTAGATATTTGTCATTTTTTCCATGATTATTGTGTGCATGATATGCCCCTGAGCTTTTCATGAGTTTTGTTATATGTTTTGCCATCTATCCAGAGGTACAATCCATGTATTTTTGTGATGTGTGTGGTGACTAGCACAAGTTTGCAAAGTGGAGCATTCGTTAATGCTGATTTCAGGGACTTGGCATTTCCACCAAGTCCTTGAGCTGTTTATCTCAATATGCCATATGTTCATGTTGTTTCCTAGCGATCCGTGCCTCTTTTGAGGATGATCAGCAAGGATGTTTTGTTAATCTTGTAGTGCTCCATCCATCCATGTATTTGTTTGAAATTTTGGAGCACCCTAGCTTGAGTCAATCGAGCTCTACTTTTGTCATTTCGTGAATCTGGGCAGATTGTCTACTTGTTAGCGATTTTGCCGAGGATGTTGTAATTGATCCGTGCATGCTATGCTATTGTTCTTGCCATGTCTAGCTTGTATAATGTGTATTCTTGATGGGTGTATGCTTATATTGTCATGACTTGCTCTGTAGTGAGTGCATCGAGCTCGTAAACATGCCTACTTGATATCTGATTTTGCATGTTCCAGTTTTCACTAAGTCTGAGAACTGATTATGTTTTTGCCATGTTCACATGCTTGCAAATGTATTTTCTGATCCCTTTTGGCTCAAGGTCACTAAGGGACTTTTGTTAAGATCTTTGAGTAGCTCCATGCCATGCATTACTTTGCCATGTTCAGGTCCTGTCGCATATAGTTTTCATGCTCCAAAGTGTGCTACCTGATTTGAAATTCCAGACAAGTGTTAATTTCACCAAGTCTGAAATCTGTTTACCAAATGCATTTTTGCCATGCTTGTTTGAACCTGTTAATGGATGAATTAGCCGTAGCTCAGTGTTCCTATTTTGTTAAGCATCATGAATGGATCCCTTCCATGTATTTTGATGCCATGTTTGGGTGCTGTAGCATGTTCATCTTGTTGCATCTAGTTGGCTACTTGCTATAAATCACAGAACGTGGTCATATTTGAATTGCTTGCCATTCCCAAACCGTAACTCCGATTCCGGCGTTCTTTATATCGTTTTTAAGCGGTTTCATCTCACCTTTCCAGTGGCACACTTGGATTTCCATGTTGAGGCCAGGTTCATGCTTTCCTTGTTAATCTTGCATATGCATCCCATATTGCATCCCACATAGCATCCCATCTTTGCATCATGTTGTTTGAGTTTGCACGTGGTTGATTGTGTCCTTGTTGCTTTTTTGTCTTGTTTGGGTAGAGCCGGGAGACGATTTCGCTAACGTGGAGCCTGTTGAGTTTGCTTTCGAGGATCCAGTCAACTCTGACAACTTTGCAGGCAAGATGATCATACCCTCGAAATCACTACTATCTTTGCTTTGCTAGATGCTCGCTCTTTTGCTATGCCTATGCTATGATGCCTACCAGTTGCTTATCATGCCTCCTAAATTGCCATGTCAAACCTCTAACCCACCATGTCCTAGCAAACCGTTGATTGGCTATGTTACCGCTTTGCTCAGCCCCTCTTATAGCGTTGCTAGTTGCAGGTGAAGATTGGAGACCGTTCCTTGTTGGAACATTATTTACTTGTTGGGATATCATTATATTACCTTGTTATCTTAATGCATCTATATACTTGGTAAAGGGTGGAAGGCTCGGCCTCTCGCCTAGTGTTTTGTTCCACTCTTGCCACCCTAGTTTCCATCATATCGGTGTTATGTTCCTGGATTTTTGCGTTCCTTACGCGGTTGGGTGATAATGGGAACCCCTTGATAGTCCGCCTTGATTAAAGCTTTTCCAGCAATGCCCAACCTTGGCTTTACCATTTTCCACCTAGCCTCTTTTTCCCTTGGGTTTCCGGAGCCCGAGGGTCATCTTATTTAACCCCCCCCGGGCCAGTGCTCCTCTGAGTGTTGGTCCGACTGAGCTGCCTGCGGGGCCACCTCGGGGCAACTTGAGGGTTGGTTTTACTCGTAGCTAGTCTCATCTGAGTGTGCCCTAAGAACGAGATATGTGCAGCTCCTATCGGGATTTGTCGGCACATTCGGGCGGTGTTGCTGGATTTGTTTTAACTTGTCGAAGTGTCTTGTAGAACCGGGATACCGAGTCTGATCGGAATGTCTCGGGAGAAGGTCTATTCCTTCATTGACCGTGAGAGCTTGTCATGGGCTAAGTTGGGTCTCCCCTGCAGGGATTTGAACTTTCGAAAGCCGTGCCCGCGGTTATGGGCAGATGGAAATTTGTTAATGTCCGGTTGTAGATAACTTGAACCTTAACTTAATTAAAATGAATCAACTGTGTGAGTTACCGTGATGGTCTCTTCCAGGCGGAGTCCGGGAAGTGAACACGGTGTTGGAGTAATGCTTGCCGCAGGTTGCTCTCTAGTTATCCGTTCGCGCTTTGCCTCCTCTTCTCGCTCTCTTTTGCGAACAGGTTAGCCACCATATATGCTAGTCGCTTGCTGCAGCTCCACATATTTACCTTGCCTTACCTATAAGCTTAAATAGTCTTGATCGCGAGGGTGCGAGATTGCTGAGTCCTTGTGGCTCACAGATTACTTCCAAACCAGATGCAGGGCCTGATGATTCCATTCCAGATGACGTGCTTGAGCTCAAGTGGGAGTTCGACGAGGACTCACGCCGTTACTATGTGTCTTTCCCTGATGATTACTAGTGGTGCCCAGTTGGGGTGATCGGGACCGTGTCGCATGTTGGGTTTATCTTTTATTTTGGCGCCGTAGTCGGGCCATGAGTGTTTGAATGTTGTAATGCTATTTATGTACTTTGTTTGACGTGGCGAGTGTAAGCCAACTATGTACCTCCCCTTTTATTATCTATATTACATGGGATGTTGTGATGATTGCCTAACTTGTGACATTGCTTTCAATGCGGTTATGCCTCTAAGTCGTGCCTCGACACGTGGGAGATATAGCCGCATCGAGGGCGTTACAAGTTGGTAATCAGAGCCTTCCCCGACCTCAGGAGCCCCCATTGCTTGATCGTTTTTAGCGGCCGAGTTGAGTCTAGAAAAATGTTTTGAGTCATTTAGGAATTATATATCGGAGAGTTTAGGAATTCTTTTTACTCCCCAGTCTCCTCATCACTCTGGTAAGGCATCCTGGCATAGAGTTTTGACTCTTCTCTTCTCAAATTTCACAAAATAAAAATTTTAGGATCACGCGGGTATCTTGGAATTGTTCCGATGGTTTTGTGATGAGAACATTGTTCTTGGTGCCTCCTGTCTTTAGGGGTTGTGGCAGTGTCCCGGGGAGTTGAGCTCCGAGGTGTTGTCGTCACAATTTTATCGTTGCAATTCTGGAATACCTGAGTTTAGTACGCCGACATCAAAAATCTCTTTTATGCAGTTCGTTGGTGAGATAACCTCGACGCCACCCAGTACTGGGCGGGAGTTCGGGAGTATCGCCATAACTTGTATAACAGATGCTTTTCGAAGGTTGATGTAGATGGTTTCCGAAGTTTTCTCGGTTATGTGTTGAAGGATGGATACAGCTGGATGTAGGATTTGCTAGATTTGGGTGAGATATTATGCTTCCCCTGTATCCCCAACACCTGATTGCATAACCGGAAAGGTTCGGGAGTTTCATAGGTGGGAATTCTTGTAGCTCTAGTTCTTCTTCCACGGATATTTGGTTTGAGATTGGGATTTCTTACCGAGTATTCGTTCTTGATCCGTACCTTGTTGATTTATTCCTCTACCTAAATTCTAAGTGGCTTCTCAATTTATGGATATGTGACCATTTCAAGTGGAATGCATTCGTTCTTATGTTCGGATGTGAAGACTATATGTTGCAATTTTAACCCGTTTGATTCAGCTTCATTTTATGTGTCAATGTGCTAACGGTTGTCACCCTCTTCAGGATGGCTCCCGCTAAGAGCACCAACCAGAATCAGAATCAAGATCCGCCACCACCTCCTCCTCCTCCGGAGGCATGGCAAGCTGTGATGGCCGCAACCAATGCAAACACATAGTTGATCATGCAAATTCTTCAAGAGCGCAATCAAGCGAACCAAGGCAACCAAGGCAACAATCAGAATCACTTTGCTACACTCAACCAGTTCCTTGCTAACGGGCCAAAGACTTTCAGCAATTGTGTTGAGGCAACTGATGCTGACGATTGGCTCGTGGATCTGTGCAAGCATTTCGAGTGCAGTAACGTCAGGCCTGAGGACTTCGTCAAGTTCGCTTCCTTCGAACTCAAAGATCAAGCTGCAGAATGGTTCCAGCAGTACAAGGATTCCAGAGGTGGCCGTGTGATTACCTGGGATGAATTCCGTCAAGACTTCAAAGCTCATCATATTCCTTAGAGCATGGTTGAGAGCAAGCGTGAGGAATTCCGCAACCTGAAGCAAGGCTCTTTGTCTGTCTATGACTACAACAAGTTGTTTCAGAAGCTCGCCCGCTTTGCTAAGCAGGACGTCCCTGATGAGAAGAGCATGATATACCAGTTCAGGGGTGGTCTCAGGGAAGAAATCCAGCTAGCTTTTGTTCTCTTTGAGCCCTTGAGGTACGATGAGTTCTACAACATGGCATTGAAGCAAGAGGCCGCTCAACTGAGGTGTGATGCTTCCAAGAAGCGAGTCAGAGAGGCTACTCCTTCTTCCTCTACTCAAGTGGCCAAGCAGCAGAAGTATTGGCTTCCTCCTCCTCTGTTCCGTTAGCCGTATCAGCAGAAGAGCAAAGGTGGCAGTGGATCTTCCCACCCACCCAACCCTGGCTTTCAGAACAAGACTTCGTCTCAAGCTCCAAGATCGAGTGCTCCATATCACCGTCCGCTTTCAGAGGTCATGTGCAACAAGTGCCAATAGAAGTGTCACTATGCCAACAAGTGCTTCAATCAAAGGCGTCTTCCTCCTCCTCCTGTGAGATCGGCAAGTACAGCTGTGGTCAAGCATAACCCCAAGCACGCCAAGGTCAACTTGATGAACACAGCTCAAGCAGAGGACTCGTTAGATGTCATCATGGGTAACCTTCCTGTTAATGATGTTCCCGCAAAAGTACTTTTTGACTCTGGTGCATCGCATTCCTTCATGTCATTTCCATTTGCATCGGAGAACAATTTTAGTACTAAGGCATTACCTAGAGCTATGCAAGTCGTCTCTCCGGCTAAGCGTCTGAGTTCTAGTATGATGGTTTTGGATATTTCTATCATGATGGGTGATTTCAAGTTTCTGGCTTCTCCAATGGTTCTTGGTAACTCGGATATTGATCTTATTCTCGGGATGGATTGGCTTTCTAAGCACAAGGCTCAGCTTGATTGTGCAGCCAGGCAGATTCAATTGACTCATTCGTCTGAGGATGTAATTGTCTTTGCCGCTCGGGATAATACAATCCATCTGTTTTCCCTCAATGAGAAGGGTGAACTAGATGCGATCTCGCAAATTCCAGTCGTTTGCGAATATCAAGACGTCTTTCCAGAAGAGCTTCCAGGAATGCCTCCGCACCGGCCAGTTGAATTCATCATCGATCTTGAGTCTGGCACGGAACCGGTTTGCAAGCGTCCTTACAAGCTCGGACCTAAAGAGTTGAAGGAGTTGAAGAAGCAACTCGATGCTCAAGAGAGAATGGGCCTCATCCGACCTATTTCTTCTCCGTGGGGTTGTGGTGTTCTTTTTTTGAAGAAGAAGGATGGAACGGATCGACTTTGTGTTGATTACCGTCCATTGAACAAGAAGACTATCAAGAACAAATACCCACTTCCCAACATCAACGAGCTGTTCGAACAACTCAAAGGTGCCCAAGTATTCTCCAAGCTTGATCACCGTATGGGTTATCATCAGATCCGAATCCGTGAGCAAGATATTCCCAAGACGGCTTTCAGGACAAGCTTTGGTTCATATGAATACACTGTCATGTCTTTTGGCCTCGTCAACGCTCCTCTGACTTTCTCTCGCATGATGAACTTCATCTTCAACGCCTACACCAATGACTTCGTTTTGGTCTATCTCGACGACATTCTGGTCTTTTCAAAGAACAAGGAAGATGATGCCAAGCACTTGTGTTTGGTACTCGATAAGCTCAGGGAACGCCAGTTCTACGCCAAGTTCTCCAAGTGCGAATTTTGGCTCGATGAGGTTCTTTATCTTGGTCATATCATCTCTGCCAAGGGCATTGCGGTGAATCCTGAGAAGGTGTCTGCAATTATGAATTGGGAACCACCTCAGAACGTGAAGCAACTCCGTAGCTTCCTCGGTCTTGCAAGCTACTGTCGAAGATTCGTTGAAAACTTTTCTAAGATTGCGAAGCCTCTCTCAAATCTTCTCCAGAAGCACGTCAAGTACATTTGGTCTCCGGAGTGTGGCATTGCTTTCAACACTTTGAAAGAGAAATTGGTCACTGCTCCAGTTCTGACTCCTCCTGATGAATCCAAACCGTGCGAGGTCTTTTGCGATGCCTCTCTCCAAGGTCTCGACGTAGTGTTGATGTAAGATAAGAAAGTTGTGGCTTATACCTCTCGCCAGTTGAAGCCCAACGAGAAGAACTACCCCACTCATGACCTTGAGTTGGCGGCAGTTGTGCATGCTCTTTTGACTTGGAGACATCTCTTATTGGGAAGAAAAGTGGACATCTTCACTGACCACAAGAGTCTCAAGTACATCTTCACTCAGCCTAATCTCAACCTCAGGCAGACTCGATGGGTCGAAATGATTCAAAACTATAATCCGAGTATCGAGTATACTCCAGGCAAGGCCAATGTGATTGCTGACGCATTGAGCAGGAAGGCTTATTGCAACAGTCTGATTCTCAAGCCTTATCAACCCGATCTTTGTGAAGCTTTCCGCAAACTTAATCTGCAAGTTGTTCCTCAAGGTTTCCTCGCCAACCTTCAAGTCTCTCCTACCTTGGAAGACCAAATTCTCCAAGCCCAGCTTCTTGATGCTATGGTGAAGAAGGTGAAGATTGGGATTGCCAAGAGTCAACCCAAGTACAAGTGCTACTGCCTTGATGACAAGGACACTCTCTTCTTCGAGGATCGTATTGTTGTGCCCAAAGGTGACCTTCGTAAAGTGATCATGAACGAGGCTCACAATTCTCTCCTCTCCATCCACCCTGGGAGCACGAAGATGTATCAGGACCTCAAGCAAACTTATTGGTGGACTCGAATGAAGCGCGAGATTGCTCAGTTCGTGAATGAATGTGATGTCTGTAGAAGAGTGAAGGCAGAACACCAAAGACCAGCTGGTCTCCTCCAACCTCTTGCCATTCCAGAATGGAAGTTTGACCACATTGAGATGGACTTCGTGACTGGGTTTCCAAAGTCCAAACATGGCAATGATGCTATATTCGTTGTCATCGACAAACTCACTAAAGTGGCTCACTTTCTGCCTATCAAAGAGTCAATCACTATAGCTCAATTGGCAGAGCTCTATATCTCTCGAATTGTCTCGCTGCACGGTATTCCACAAGTGATCTCTTCAGACCGTGGCAGCATCTTTACCTCCAAGTTTTGGGATTCTTTTCAGAAGGCCATGGGCACCAACATCCACTTCAATACAGCTTTCCATCCTCAAACTAGCGGTCAAGTCGAGCGTGTCAACCAGATTCTTGAAGATATGCTTAGGGATTGTGTGATCTCCTTCGGCATGAAGTGGGAGGATTGTCTTCCTTATGCTGAATTCTCCTACAACAACAGTTTTCAAGCAAGTTCGGGCAAGGCCCCATTTGAAATTCTGTATGGCAGGAAGTGCCGTACCCCTCTCAACTGGTCTGAAACCGGTGAACGCCAACTTTTGGGAAATGACTTAATCACAGAGGCAGAGGAGATGTGCAAAGTCATTCGAGATAACCTCAAAGCAGCCCAATCCCGCCAGAAGAGCTACTATGATAGTAAGCACCGTGATTTGGCTTTCGAGATCGGAGATCATGTTTACCTCCGCGTCTCTCCTATGAAAGGTACTCGTTGCTTCGGTATTGAAGGGAAGCTTGCCCCTAGATACGTGGGACCTTTCAAAATCGTCAGCAAGAGAGGCGATCTCGCCTATCAACTCGAGCTTCCTTCAAACTTTGCAAATGTGCATGACGTGTTCCATGTCTCTTAGCTTAGAAAGTGCTTCACGACTCCTGACCGCGCCGTCAACTTCGAGGACATCGAGCTCCAAGAAGATCTCTCTTATCGTGAGCACCCCGTTGCTATTCTTGAAGAGACTGAACGCAAAACTCGCAACAAGTCGATCAAATTCCGCAAAGTCAAGTGGTCACACCATTCCAACCGTGAAGCTATCTGGGAACATGAGGATCACCTCCATTCTGAATACCCGACGTTCTTTCAGTCCTAGATCTCGAGACGAGATCCTTTCGTAGTGGTGGAGTGTTGTAACACCCCGGATATGATTTTCCCAATATGTATTCCAACTCTTGCCGTTTTCGGCCATAAGTTATTTTATTTTCTTGGTTTTGGGTTTTTTTTGTCTCCGTGTGTTGTTATCGTTGTCATGCATCTCATATCATGTCATCATGTGCATTGCATTTGCATACGTGTTCATCTCATGCATCCGAGCACTTTCCCCGCTGTCCGTTTTGCATTCCGGTGCTTCGTTCTCCTCCGGTGGTCATTTCTACCTTTCTTTCGTGTGTGGGGATTAAACATTTCCGGATTGGACTGAGACTTGCCAAGCGGCCTTGGTTTACCACCGGTAGAACGCCTGTCAAGTTTCGTACCATTTGGACTTCGTTTGATGCTCCGACGGTTAACCGAGGGCCCGAGAATGCCTCGTCTGTGTTGCAGCCCAACACCCCTCCAATTTGGGCCAAAACCCATCAAAACCCTCTCCATCACCTAGAGCGTTCGATCACGATCGCGTGGCCGAAAACCACCCCTCATTTGGACTCTCCTAGCTCCTCCTATGCCTATATATACACCTCCCCCTCCAAAATTCGCGGTGCAAACCTACCCTAACTCTCCCCGCCGCTGCCGGACAAAATAGCCGCCGACGGACGTGTCCGATCCGCCCGCCGCCGCCATGTGTCAACGTCCGGTTCGCCGTCGCCCGCGCGCCCACATCACCGTGCCGGCCCGCCGGGGCCCAGGTGGGGCCCTCCCGGCCCGGAGCCGCCGCCGCCCGAGAGCCGCTCGCCCTCCTCGCGTCCGATCGCCACCTCCACTGCCCAGGTCGCCGTCCGCCGCCCCGCTCTCCGTTCGTCGGCGGGAGCTCGTCGCCGGTCGCCCCCGCGCCTCCTCGCCTCCCCTGCGGTGGCCGGAGCCCTCCCTGCCGCCGGATCCGGCCCGGAGAGGCCGGATCTACCTCTCCCTCGCCTCCCCGCCGCTCCATCGACCTCGCCGGAGCCGCGGTGACCTCGCTGGACTTACCTCGGTTCGCGTGCCGAGGAACCCTAGATCTTGTGCGGTTGACTTTCTCCCTCTCTTCTATATTTTTTTGCATACTTCACAGCATCGTAACTCCTCATCCGTAGCTCCATTTTGGGCATATAACATATCAAAATGTTTGTCTCAGAGAGTACATCATTTCATCTCATTGCATCATTTTCATTTGAGTTCATCTTGATGCCCGAAATGCTGTTGGAAGAATGCTATTTGAGATAATTGTCAGATCTGCTGCTCCAATTAGATATTTGTCATTTTTGCCATGATTATTGTGTGCATGATATGCCCCTGAGCTCTTCATGAGTTTTGGTATATGTTTTGCCATCTATCCAATGGTGCAATCCATGTATTTTTGTGATGTGTGTGGTGACTAGCACAAGCTTGCAAAGTGGAGCATTCGTTAATGCTGATTTCAGGGACTTGGCATTTCCACTAAGTCCTTGAGCTGTTTATCTCAATATGCCATATGTTCATGTTGTTTCCTAGCGATCCGTGCCTCTTTTGAGGATGATCAGTAAGGATGTTTTGTTAATCTTGTAGTGCTCTATCCATCCATGTCTTTGTTTGCAATTTTGGAGCACCCGAGCTTGAGTCAATCGAGCTCTACTTTTGTCATTTCGTGAATCTGGGCAGATTGTCTACTTGTTAGCGATTTTGCCGAGGATGTTGTAATTGATCCGTGCATGCTATGCTATTGTTCTTGCCATGTCTAGCTTGTATAATGTGTATTCTTGATGGGTGTATGCTTATATTGTCATGACTTGCTCTGTAGTGAGTGCATCGAGCTCGTAAACATGCCTACTTGATATCTGATTTTGCATGTTCCAGTTTTCACTAAGTCTGAGAACTGATTATGTTTTTGCCATGTTCACATGCTTGCAAATGTATTTTCTGATCCCTTTTGGCTCAAGGTCACTAAGGGACTTTTGTTAAGCTCTTTGAGTACCTCCATGCCATGCTTTACTTTGCCATATTCAGGTCCTGTAGCATATAGTTTTCATGCTCCAAAGTGTGCTACCTGATCTGAAATTCCAGACAAGTGTTAATTTCACTAAGTCTGAGATATGTTTACCGTTTGCACTTTTGCCATGCTTGTTTGAACCTGTTAATGGATGATTTGGCCGTAGCTCAGTGCTAGACTTTTGTTAAGCATCTTGAATGGATCCCTGCCATGTATTTTGTTGTCATGTTTGAGTGCTGTAGCATGTTCATCTTGTTGCATTTAGATGGCTACTTGCTGTATATCGCAGATCGTGGTCATATTTGAATTGCTTGCCATTCCCAAACCGTAACTCCGGTTCCGGTGATCTTTATATCGTTTTCAAGCGGTTTAATCTCACCTTTCCAATGGCACACTTGGATTTCCAAGTTGAGGCCAGGTTCATGCTTTCCTTGTCAATCTTGCATATGCATCCCATATTGCCTCCCGCATAGCATCCCATCTTTGCATCATGTTGTTTGAGTTTGCACGTGGTTGATTGTGTCCTTGTTGCTTGTTTGTCTTGTTTGGGTAGAGCCGGGAGACGAGTTCGCTAACGAGGAGCCCATTGAGTTTCCTTTCGAGGATCCAGTCAACTCTGACAACTTTGCAGGCAAGATGATCATACCCTCGAAATCACTACTATCTTTGCTTTGCTAGATGCTCGCTCTTTTGCTATGCCTATGCTATGATGCCTACCACTTGCTTATCATGCCTCCCAAATTGCCATGTCAAACCTCTAACCCACCATGTCCTAGCAAACCGTTGATTGGCTATGTTAACGCTTTGCTCAGCCCCTCTTATAGCGTTGCTAGTTGCAGGTGAAGATTGGAGACCGTTCCTTGTTGGAACATTATTTACTTGTTGGGATATCATTATATTGCCTTGTTATCTTAATGCATATATATACTTGGTAAAGGGTGGAAGGCTCGGCCTCTCGCCTAGTGTTTTGTTCCACTCTTGCCGCCCTAGTTTCCGTCATATCGGTGTTATGTTCCCGGATTTTTGCGTTCCTTACGCGGTTGGGTGATAATGGGAACCCCTTGATAGTTCGCCTTGATTAAAGCTTTTCCAGCAATGCCCAATCTTGGTTTTACCATTTGCCACCTAGCCTCTTTTTCCCTTGGGTTTCCGGAGCCTGAGGGTCATCTTATTTAAACCCCCCCGGGCTAGTGCTCCTCTGAGTGTTGGTCCGACTAAGCTGCCTGCGAGGCCACCTCGGGGCAACTTGAGGGTTGGTTTTACTCGTAGCTAGTCTCATCTGAGTGTGCCCTGAGAACGAGATATGTGCAGCTCCTATCGGGATTTGTCGGCACATTCGGGCGGTGTTGCTGGATTTGTTTTAACTTATCGAAGTGTCTTGTAGAACCGGGATACCGAGTCTGATCGGAATGTCTCGGGAGAAGGTCTATTCCTTCGTTGACCGTGAGAGCTTGTCATGGGCTAAGTTGGGACTCCCCTGCAGGGATTTGAACTTTCGAAAGTCGTGCCCGTGGTTATGGGCAGATGGGAATTTGTTAATGTCCGGTTGTAGATAACTTGAACCTTAACTTAATTAAAATGAATCAACTGTGTGAGTTACCGTGATGGTCTCTTCTCGGCGGAGTCCGGGAAGTGAACACGGTGTTGGAGTAATGCTTGCCGCAGGTTGCTCTCTAGTTATCCGTTCGCGCTTTGCCTCCTCTTCTCGCTCTCTTTTGCGAATAGGTTAGCCACCATATATGCTAGTCGCTTGCTGCAGCTCCACATATTTACCTTGCCTTACCTATAAGCTTAAATAGTCTTGATTGCGAGGGTGCGATATTGCTGAGTCCCTGTGGCTCACAGATTACTTCCAAACCAGATGCAGGGCCTGATGATTCCGTTCTAGATGACGCGCTTGAGCTCAAGTGGGAGTTCGACGAGGACTCACGCCGTTACTACGTGTCTTTCCCTGATGATCAGTAGTGGTGCCCAGTTGGGGTGATCGGGACAGTGTCGCATGTTGGGTTTATATTTTATTTTGGCGCCATAGTCGGGCCATGAGTGTTTGAATGTTGTAATGCTATTTATGTACTTTGTTTGACGTGGCGAGTGTAAGCCAACTATGTACCTCCCCTTTTATTATCTATATTACAAGGGATGTTGTGATGATTGCCTAACTTGTGACATTGCTTTCAATGCGGTTATGCCTCTAAGTCATGCCTCGACACGTGGGAGATATAGCCGCATCGAGGGCGTTACAGCCACTCTGCTAGGTTGCGGCCTTCGGCGAGCCGAGCGTAGTGGAGGGGCACAAGGATGGCTCGGTAGGTGGACCACCGGCGGTTGTGCTGCAAGGTTGAAGGAGTGTGGTTTTCAAAAAAAATTGGCATGGTTTGTGTTGTCCATAAAAAAATGTTGATTTTTGCTTAACTTGTCGTAAGAAATGGTATTTTTTTAGTTACCAGAAGTACAAGCGTGGGGAAATATCAAAGAGATAGAGGATGGATATGCACTGCATTGTCTGTAATGATTGTCTAGGAATTACAGATTACAACCACGTAACACTCGTGGTAAGCAATCCAAACCCGATGAAAAGCAAAAAAGGTTTACAAATTACATATAGAGTGGACTTCCGAGATAGTAGGCACGCATGCCATGTACAAGTAGTATTCATTGGGATTCTACAGACTAGGAGGAGGTTACAACAGATAAAGGTTACAACCATGTAATGCACAATATATATGACACACTAACACCCTCTGCAGTCGGAACGCTGCCCCAGGTGGACATTCATACTGGCTCGAAACTCCGCAAAAATGACTATAAGTAGACCTTTGGTAAACGCATCAACATATTGAGATCCTGAAGGAATGTACAGTACCCAAGCCTCATCAAGTGTGATGCAATCGTGATCTCTGACGAAGTGAATGTCGATCTCGACATGTTTTGTGCGTTGATGTTGCACGGGATTAGAGGAGAGGTATGTCACAATACTTATGCCTATTCTCTCTTATTTTACAAGGTTTACATGAAGAGGAGGAACGCCGGCAGCTGGAATTCTGGGCTGGAAAAGGATCAAATATTAGAGACCTATTCTGCACATCTACAAAAGTCCTAAAACTCCACGGGAATTACTTTCAGAATATATAAAAAATATTGGGCGAAAGAAGTACCAGAGGGGGGCCACCCACCGTCCGCGAGGGTGGGGGCGCACCCTACCCCCCTAGGCGCGCCCCCTGCCTCGTGGGCCCCTGGTGGCCCTCTGATGACCATCTTTGGCTATATGGAGTCTTTCGTCGAGAAAAAAATCATAAGCAAGCTCACGGGACGAAACTCCGCCGCCACGAGGCGGAACCTTGGCGGAACCAATCTAGGGCTCCGGCAGAGCTGTTCTGCCGGCGAAAGTTCCCTTTGGGAGGGGGGAATCATTACCATCATCATCACCAACGATCCTCTCATCGGGAGGGGGTCAATCTCCATCAACATCTTCACCAGCACCATCTCATCTCAAATCCTAGTTCATCTCTTGTATCCAAACCTCAGATTGGTACCTGTGGGTTGCTAGTAGTGTTGATTACTCCTTGTAGTTAATGCTAGTTGGTTTACTTGGTGGAAGATCATATGTTCAGATCCATTATGCATATTAATAACCCTCTGATTATGAACATGAATATGCTTTGTGAGTAGTTATGTTTGTTCCTAAGGACATGGAAGAAGTCTTGCTATAAGTAGTCATGTGAATTTGGTATTCGTTCGATATTTTGATGAGATGTATGTTGTCATCCCTCTAGTGGTGTCATGTGAATGTCGACTACATCACACTTCACCATTGTTTGGGCCTAGATGGAGGCATTGGGAAGTAATAAGTAGATGATGGGTTGCTAGAGTGACAGAAGCTTAAACCCTAGTTTATGCATTGCTTCGTAAGGGGCTGATTTGGATCCATAAGTTTCATGCTATGGTTAGGTTTACCTTAATAATTCTGTTGTAGTTGCGGATGCTTGCAATAGGGGTTAATCATAAGTGGGATGCTTGTCCAAGTAAGGGAAGTACCCAAGCACCGGTCCACCCACATATCAAATTATCAAAGTACCAAACGCGAATCATATGAACGTGATGAAAACTAGCTTGACAATAATTCCCATGTATCCTCGGGAGCGCTTTCCCTTATATAAGAGTTTGTCCAGGCTTGTCCTTTGATACAAAAAGGATTGGGCCAACTTGCTGCACCTTATTTTACTTGCATTACTTGTTACTCGTTAGAAATTACCTTATCACAAAACTATCTGTTACCGATAATTTCAGTGCTTGCAGAGAATACCTTGCTGAAAACCGCTTATCATTTTCTTCTGCTCCTTGTTGGGTTCGACACTCTTACTTATTGAAAAGGCTACGATAGATCCCCTACACTTGTGGGTCATCAAGACTATTTTCTAGCGCCGTTGTCAGGGAATGAAGCGCCTTTAGTAGGTGGAATTTGGTAAGGAAAAATTTATAGTGTGCTGAAATTTACTGTCACTTGTTACTATGGAACATAATCCTTCGAGGGGCTTGTTCGGGGTATCTTCACCCTGACCAGTAGAGCAAAGAGTTGCTCCTCAACCTACTGAACCTATTGAAAATGTTTACTTTGAAATTCCTCCGAGTATGATAGAGAAACTACTAGCTAATCCTTTCACAGGTGATGGAACATTACATCCCGATTTGCACCTGATCTATGTCGATGAAGTTTGTGGATTATTTAAGCTTGTAGGTATGCCCGAGGATGTTATCAAGAAGGTATTCCCTTTATCTTTGAAGGGATATGCATTGACATGGTTGAGGCTATGTGATGATATTGGATCATGGAACTACCAACGATTGAAATTCAAATTTCATCAGAAGTTTTATCCTATGCATCTTGTTCATCGTGATCATAATTATATATATAATTTTTGGCCTCGCGAAGGAGAAAGCATCGCTCAAGCTTGGGGAGGCTTAAGTCAATGTTATATTCATGCCCCAATCCCGAGCTCTCAAAAGAAATGATTATTCAAAAAATTATGCTTGGCTTTCTCTCAGTAATCGCTCCATGCCCTATACTTCTTGTATTGGATCTTTTATGATGAAGACTATTGAATTCAAATGGGATTTATAGGAAAGAATTAAATGCAACTCTGAAGATTGGGACCTCGACGAAGGTAAGGAGTCAGGTATAACACCTAAGTTTGATTATGTTAAATCTTTTATGGATACCGATGCTTTCCGTGAATTTAGCACTAAATATGGACTTGACTCTGAGATAGTAGCTTATTTTTGTGAATCCTTTGCTACTCATGTTGATCTCCCTAATGAGAAGTGGTTTAAATATAATCCCCCCGTTGAAGTAAAAGTAGTTGCACCTATTAAAGTTGAAGAAAATACTATCACTTATAATGATCCTGTTGTTCCTACTGCTTATATTGAGAAACCACCTTTCCCTGTTAGAATAAGGGATCATGCTAAAGCTTAAACTGTGGTTAACAAAAGTAATATTAAGACACCTAAACCCCCTGAGAAAATTAAAATTGAACCTAGTGTTGCTATGGTTAAAGATCTCTTGGCCGATGATATTGATGGGCATGTTATTTACTTCTGCAATGAATCTGCTAGAATTGCTAGACCTGATACTAAAAGTAAACATAGACATGTTGTAGGCATGCCTGTCATTTCTGGTAAAATAGGAGATCATTGCTATCATGGCTTATGTGATATGGGTGCTAGTGCAAGTGCAATACCTCATTCCTTATACAAAGAAATTATGCATGATATTGCACCTGCTGAGATAGAAGAGATTGATGTCACAATTAAGCTTGCTAATAGAGGTACTATTTCACCAGTTGGGATTGTTAGAGATGTTGAAGTCTTGTGTGGGAAAGTCAAATATCCTGCTGATTTTCTTGTTCTTGGTTCCCCACAAGATGACTTTTACCCCATTATATTTGGTTGACCCTTCTTGAATACTGTTAATACTAAGATATATTACAACAAGGATATTGTTTTTGTTGGTTTAAGGGATATGTCTCATGAGTTTAATTTTGCTAAATTTCGTAGACAACCCCATGATAAAGAATTGCCTAGTAAAGATGAAATTATTGGTCTTGCTTCTATTGGCGTGCCTCCTACTGATCCTTTAGAACAATATTTGCTAGACCATGAAAATGATATGTTTATGAATGAAAGAAGGGAAATAGATGAGGTATTCTTTAAACAGGGGCCTATTTTGAAACACAACTTGCCTGTTGAAATCCTAGGGGATCCTCCTCCACCTAAGGGTGATCCCATGTTTGAGCTTACCTTTACCTTATACTCTTAAATATGCTTATCTTGATGAGAAAGAGATATATCATGTTATTATTAGTGCTAACCTTTCAGAGCATGAAGAAAAGAAATTATTGAAAACTCTGAAGAAGCACAGTGCTGCTATTGGATATACTCTTGATGATCTTAAGGGCATTAGTCCCACTCTATGTCAGCACAAAATAAAATTGGAGAAAGAAACTAAACCAGTTGTTGATCACCAACGACGGTTAAATCCTAAGATGAAAGAAGTGGTAAGAAAAGAAATACTAAAGCTTCTGGAGGCAGGTATAATTTATCCCGTTGCTCATAGTCAGTGGGTAAGTCCTATCCATTATGTCCCTAAGAAGGGAGGTATTACTGTTGTTCCTAATGATAAAGATGAATTGATCCCACAAAGAATTGTTATAGGTTATAGCATGGTAATTGATTTCCGCAAATTAAATAAAGCTACTAAAAAGGATCATTACCCGTTACCTTTTATTGATCAAATGCTAGGAAGATTATCCAAACATACACACTTTTGATTTCTAGATGGTTATTCTGATTTCTCTCAAATACTTGTGTCAAAAGAGGATCAAGAAAAGACAACTTTTACTTGCCCTTTCGGTACCTTTGCTTATAGATGTATGCCTTTTGGTTTATGTAATGCACCTGCTACCTTTCAAAGATGTATGACTGCTATATTCTCTGACTTTTGTGAGAAGATTGTTGAGGTATTCATGGATGATTTCTCTGTTTATGGGACTTCTTTTGATGATTTCTTAAGCAACCTTGATCGAGTTTTGCAGAGATGTGAAGAAACTAATCTTGTCTTGAATTGGGAGAAGTGCCACTTTATGGTTAATGAAGGTATTGTCTTGGGGCATAAAATTTCTGAAAGAGGTATTGAAGTTGATAAAGCTAAGGTTGATGCTATTGAAAAGATGCTGTGTCCTAAGGACATTAAAGGTATAAGAAGCTTCCTTGGTCATGCCGGTTTTTATAGGAGGTTCATTAAGGAGTTCTCTAAAATTTCTCGGCCTCTAAATAATCTTTTAAAAAAAGATGTTCCTTTTGTCTTTGATGATGATTGTGTAGAAGCATTTGAAATACTTAAGAAAGCTTTGGTTTCTGCACCTATTGTTCAACCTCCTGATTGGATTTTACCCTTTGAAATTATGTGTGGTGCTAGTTATTATGCTGTAGGGGCTGTTCTAGGACAAAGAGTTGATAAGAAATTAAATGTTATCCAATATGCTAGTAAAACTCTAGACAGTGCCCAGAGGAATTATGCTACTACTGAAAAGGAATTTTTAGCAGTTGTATTTGCTTGTGATAAGTTCAGACCTTATATAGTTGATTCTAAAGTAACTGTTCACACTGATCACTGATATTAAATATCTTATGGAAAATAAAGATGCTAAACCTAGACTTATTAGATGGATTCTCTTGCTACAAGAATTTGATTTGCATATTATTGTTAGAAAGGAAGCTTAGAACCCCGTTGCAGACAACTTATCTAGGTTAGAGAATGTTCTTGATGACTCACTACCTATTGATGATAGCTTTCTTGATGAACAATTAGCTGTCATAAATGCTTCTCGTACTGCTCCATGGTATGCTGATTATGTTAATTATATTGTTGCTAAATTTATACCACCTAGTTTCACATACCAACAAAAGAAAAAGTTCTTCTATGATTTAAGACATTACTTCTGGGATGACCCACATCTTTATAAAGAACTAGTAGTGCGGCCCGCACATTTGTGCGGCTAGATTTATTACTTATTTGTACACTGATATTTTTTCTAAATTATCATATTTTTGTAATTTGATTTGATTTGATTTATTGTGAGCCATTTGGCAAATAATGAAAATCACTTACATTGTATATGAAAATTCATCTTCATATTAATTGCCTCATTTAGCTCTGTCTTAGCCGCTCTTCCATTCGACAACCATTTAGCTTATATATACACTTAAACAATTATTGTACTGTTTCGGGCTTCAAATCTTGTATTCTTCATGGCATGAATTGTCCTATTGATTGTACAACAATATGATTCGATCTTACGAAAATAACTATTTTGAATTGGGTTTCACTTTGAAACTAATATACTCATTATAATATTGTCCTACTAAAAATAAGAGTGTACATTTTTTATCTCCGATTAATATTTCTTGTAATAAAGCATCTTCCTCGAAAATTAGCTACACACATCTTATTTATTGTCTAGAACTAATATACTTAGGTCTAATAAGTGGTGTAGGTTTTTCATTTTGTCCAAAGCTAATGAGTATATTGTGATGCGAACATAAACGTTTTAGCTTTTATCTCAACTATATCCATAAAAGATGTGATGATTTTGTAGCACAAAAGTCTTTCGGTCTTGAGTATTTTTTTCACATCAGGACATGATTTTTTTCGATGCGATTTACTACAAATCTTTGGGCCATTTTCCACTATTAGCATGAAAAAG
>NC_041386.1:199032578-199093886 GCF_002162155.2 Triticum dicoccoides
GTTATATAAACAAACTAACCAATTTTTAATTATCTTAAAAATAACTGTAAAATTACAACCGAAGATATTTATTATAATTCACTAAAATACTATGTCTCTATGGTGGTGTAGTTGGATCCACACTGGAAGGGAGCAGTTATTTAATACAACTTTCACTTATTTTGACATGAAAAGAGTACTAAATATACATATGTTGCAATGAAAGATTGTAAAATCTTATAATTGTTTTCACTAACTCGCAATTCACGACCGCCTAACTGGTTAACGTTATTTCCATCTGTACATTTTTTCTTTTATTAAGGCATCTATCTGTACATCTTCTTTTTTTGCGAGGTATCTATCTGTACATCTTGTTTTTTTGCGAGGTATCTATCTGTACATCTTCTCTGAAAATAATATCTCTATACACCAATATAAGACGTTTTTAACTACAAAGAACATAAGTATACTCTCTTTGTTTTTAAATATAAGTCTTTTTCGAGGTATCAATGTGAACTAATTACGGAGCAAAATGAATGGATCTACACTTTAAAATATGTCTATATTCATTTATATGTACTTCTTATTTTTATAGAGTACGTATGTAGTCATTATTTTGATCTATAAAAGCCATACATTTAGAAATGTTGGGAGAGGAGTAGAAAACATCACCTCGTGTTTGATCACAACCGGCTGACCATGGGTCAACCTGCTATCCATCACAGCACGTGCACACCTCTTCGTCAAAACATACCCTTTCTCTCCTCCACCGCCTGAGAGTGAGACATCCCTAAAACAATAAGAGTGAGAGAGTAAAACAGATTGAGGCAGCAGCGGCAGCGGCTGTACCAAATCGGAGTGTTCTACCAGTGCATCACCATAGCTCCATTGGTGGCTAGGTCTCATTGGCGCCATGATAGGCGCTCGGGCCGCGATTCATGCACCGTCCACCAGCGAGGCCGCATCTCAGTCGATCCCCACCAGGACCAGGCTCCCCCTCCACATGCACCACCTCTTCCGATTAGCTGTCGGCCGATGTCGCTTCTAGCCGTCACGAATCTAACCCCAAGGCCCAAGCTATCCCGCTCTACTTCTCCCATCGTGTTCTTCGCGGTGTCCAGGGTGCAGATCCTCGCCGACCTCGTGAGTCCGGCGGGCAATTGAGGAAGAAATAGGAGTTGCCGCCTTCCTTACTATAGCTGCTGGCACACCTCTGCTAATGTAAGGGTTATTGCTTTGCATCCTTCCTAGTCCAAATTGTTACAATGCATACATTAAGTCAAACCAAGAAGGCTTAAATTTGTCAATTGAAATTTATGGTTGCTAAGACAGAAATGTGGTTGTAGATGTAGGCGAGTTGTGTGTTTCCTCATTGCTGGTGCTGTAGGACCACTACCATTGTAAATTTTATGTGCTACGTACAACTTTGCACCATTCCTTCATCAACAACGGCTGATCCTTTGACATGTATGTTTCCTTACTCTAGTTGGACTAAAAATTATATTATTTTCATTTTCGGTTACAATATATATATATATATATATATATATATATATATATATATATATATATATATTGGTTTGTTATACTAGTTATATGTGTATTTAAGACAAAGGAAGAAGGTTTGAATGTATTGGCTGATATTTGGTTCATATGTCTTAATTGGCATACAATGGATTTTTCACATGTGTTGTAGGAAATGGTAAAATATCAGGGTTATTCTCATGGTTCTCTTGAACTGAAAAGGCCATAAGATAGAAGAGTTGTTGCCAAAAACATAGAATTCACCAAACTGCATGTTTAAATGAATTTCGAATAATTAGAATTTGGACAACCTCCTTATTCTCCTAGTCCTAGGTCCTGTTTCGGATATTTATCTTCCAACTGGCCACCTGGCATTTTACATTTAACACTCTGTGTCTTGAGCCCATCAACATTTTTGGGCATTTTTTTGCGCTCTCTTTATGGCTATAGTAGCAGTACATTTTCTTTTGCCACTGCAGGCATCTGACTCCAAGTCTTCTATTCAAGCACCGTCTTTTTTCACCTTCAATATGTTTCTTGTCTTGCATATTTATTTTTGTTTTCTTTCTATCACACTTGTCTGGGCATATATACTTTCCCCCCTTGAAAATGTTTCTTGTTCTTGCATATTATAGATCTTCGCCTTTTTCTTTTGTCATTGAAGTGTTCAGTGGCACTGATATTTTTTTCTTCCGGGTTGTCATCATTCCTTGTACCAGTAGTATGGTGTGCTTCTTCTTTAACACGCACCAGTTGATGTAACTTCTTACTAAGTGAATCTTTATTGTAATTATAAAATAAAAATATGTTTGGAAAATTATACACTTCTATAAAAATCTTAAAGTATGTTACTAAAGAAAGCAATTACCCTTTTATCCTGCATGTTCTCCTTTGCTTCATATTTTAACAGGGCATCCACTTAATCGTCCATCAAATCCTATGCAGCATATGTAAGATGAATTAAATGCATCCATAACTCATCAGATTTGTCGTTCGTTCATGTACCGCTTCTCAAGCCTATCATCAGGCAGAAAATGTTTTTTTAGTACATAGTTTTGTGTGCTGAAGGTGAGATCACTATCATTGAGCTTGAATTGAAATATAAGTCCGTGTCAACATAATTATTGTATAATCTTTGATGCTTCTTCATATTTCCCATCCATGGATTCAGCAAGTTCGACACAGATTTATTAAGCAATTTTTGGGTGTCCCTGTCAAACAAAGGCTACTTGTAGTAACTATACAGTCACTAATTTGGAGTCGAATACGATACCTACCATACCATTGTTATTAGTGTAGAGTAGGATAATAGGAACGATCATGTTCAAATTAGTATAATATGAACACAGAGGTGTTACAATTTCTGGATATGTACCATTCTACTTGTCAGTTTCCTTATCATCAGACGACATATACCATCGCTTGATATTTCTCATAACATCTCTATTGCAGCTATTGATGTGACCAAAAATCCTAAAAAGAGAACACAAAATCTTTAAAGGATTCTGAATAAATTGAGAGACATAAATAACTCAAATGTGGTTGTATTATAACTAATATGTCTCGATCGTCTTTGTAGGTCTTATAGTCTTGTTTTCCTTCAAAAGCGGCGACATCATAAAGAAGTCTCATGCATTACCTGATTTGTCTACCTTCCACACCTCATTCTAGTAAGTTCTTTTAATGTAATTTTTTTGTAGTGGTCCATCCATACTTGTATCTATCTCAATCATTTTTGGTAAAATTTCTTGTGTTGAGTGCCTGCACATATGGAGTGAGAAGTATAATAATTATTTCATGAATAGACATGAGTTATGATTCATTAGTTGATAAATAATACGTAATATGTAACGTTCCACACCCGTGAAGAACTTCCCGAGTTTAATGTATATCTGGATCTGTATATATTCGTGTGGCACTGGTTGACTTTAGGCACCACCCTATTTGATGTGAGAAATCTATTAGAGTTTTTTTTGTGAAAAAAATGAGCTTGTGGCATTATTGGACTTGCCGTTTAACTTTTGAACGACTATTGACGTCACAATAACAACAATTTGGTTGTCGATTACATCCTCATTCATAAAATCAGCACGCTTTCCCCATAATAGTAACTCTAATTTTATGACCCCTAAAGGGCATAAGATGGTCATGTTAAACGCGGTGTTAGAAGTACGAATTTAGGAATGGGTTTGCATTAGAATTTCAATCTGGCTGAAATATGAAGGTTGCGAGTTCTTTCTTGTTTGATCTAATTCTTCCACATGGTAGCATGAATTGCTTGGCCCTGTCAAAACAATCAAAAATATACTTAGCCAGTCTTGTATAAAATGATAGGACAATTTGTAATTAAATATGTAATTCCTAAACCTTTTCATCCATCAAGATCATACCAAGGATCATAAGCTCATTGTTTGTAAGATTGATTATCACATTCTCATTACTTTCAATTGAATGCTCAAGTTTTGTCCTCTTGTTATAAAGTATGTAAGCTTCCTATAGGCCATAGTGTTCCTGCTGTAGAACTGTTAGAAAATTATTAGTCCAATATAATTTACGTATGCAAATTTGTATGTATTCTTGCAGCACTGCTTGACTTTAGGCACAACCCTCTTTAAATAATGACCAATCTATTAGATATATTTTTGTAAACAAAAGAAGAGCTTGTAAAATTACTGGACCTACCTTTGAGCTTCTGCCCTACTGTTGAGGGTACAATAAGGACAATTTTGTTACTGGTCACATCCTTTTTAATTATATGTGAACTTCCCATTGCATAACTCTGATTTTATCATCCCTAAAGAGTACAGGCAGAAAAGGTTAATGCTAACCGAAATGGTGGATGTCCAATTAAATTTTTTACTGCTCACTGCGTGATACTTCATCGATTCCACAACTTCTAAGTTCTTATATGCAAAAATAGATTTCTTATTTATCTTTGATCTATTTGTGTCTATCAAATTCTTCCAAATAGTAGCATGAATTGTTTGACCATGTAAAAAAATACTTGGTAATTGTTTTTTTAATAGAACAATCTACAATTAAATATGCAAAGAATTAACCTTCTCATATATGAAGATCATATCGAGGCTCATAAGCTCGTTGGCTATAGGATTTTGTCTTCCTGTTATTAAGTAGCTAAGCTTTTTGTATGCCATAGTGGTTTTGTTGTAAGAAGATCAGGAAATTGTTAACCAATTAATACTTACCTATGAAGATTGTATGCAGAATAGTGACGATGCACCTTTATGATTCAGGTGAGAGGCAACTCAAAAGGGTGGTTGTCCGTCAAGCATCGAGATGTCCAGCATGTTGCAGTTTTCACCGATATTGTTGTGTCCTAGAATCAGTAGACTTCGATTGGTCAAGGAGAAGATTGGGCTGGCTTCGATTTATGGATGTGTTCGGCTGGGTGTATTTTTGTATTTTTATGTATGCATGTCTTGGCAGAGTACGTGTGTGCTAGTTGTGTCCGGCTGGTCTTTTTATGCGTGCTTGAGCTGGCCAAATATTTTTGGAGTATTTTTTGTTGAGTCCATGGTCAACACGTCTGGACTTCTTTTGGTTGCGTTGGAGATTTGGAAGCGGGTGCATGTTGATTCCATGCTCAACACGTCTGGAGTTCTTTTGGTTGATCTGGGTGCACGTGACATTTTATATATGGTTAATCGTGTCTTGGTGTCTTACTTCTTTGTGGTTCTCCCGGAGATCTTTTGATGAAAAGATATATGCAAGCGTGACATGTCTATTATTATTTGTACCTCACAAAAGTTATACGTAACTTTGTGTCTTTTAAATCCTAGCCGTTTTTATCTAATATTAATGGTGTTGATTAATTAGCCTATGTGGATTAGTGTGATGGCTTGTTCGACTTCTGTCTTAATTATATAATAGATGAGTAGGTGGTGTTATTAGACGTTGTGTACCTGAGCATGAACAGGAACAGATCCTATGCAAGTGCCACTCTGAGGCTTATGGAGGACACCATGCTGGAGATAGAACTGCACACAAGGTATTGCAATCTAGTTTTTATTGGCCTACTCTCTTCAAGGATGCCCGTAAGTTTGTCTTGTCTTGTGATGAATGACAAAGAATTGGTAATATTAGTAGACGTCAATAAATGCCTATGAACTATTCACTTGTTATTGAACCATTTGATGTTTGGGGCTTTGATTATATGGGACCTTTTCTTTCCTCTAATGGGTATACTCATATTTTAGTTGTTGTTGATTATGTTACTAAGTGGGTAGAAGCTATTCCAACTAGTAGTGCTGATCATAACACCTCTATTAAGATGCTTAAAGAAGTTATTTTTCCGAGGTTTGGAGTCCCTAGATACCTAATGACTGATGGTGGTTCACATTTTATTCATGGTGCTTTTCGTAAAATGCTTGCTAAGTACGATGTTAATCATAGAATTGCATCCCCATATCATCCACAGTCTAGTGGTCAAGTAGAACTTAGAAATAGAGAGCTTAAATTAATTTTGCAAAAGACTGTTAATAGATCTATAAAGAATTGGTCCAAGAAACTTGATGATGCATATGGGCTTATAGAACTACATATAAAAATCCTATGGGTATGTCTCCATATAAAATGGTTTATGCTAAAGCATGTCACTTACCTCTTGAATTAGAACATAAGGCATATTGGGATATTAAAGAGCTCAACTATGACTTTAAACTTGCCGGTGAGAAGAGGCTTTTTGACATTAGCTCACTTGATGAATGGAGAACCCGGGCCTACGAGAATGCCAAACTATTTAAAGAAAAGGTTAAAAGATGGCATGATAAAAGGATACAAAAACGTGAGTTTAATGTAGGTGATTATGTATTGTGATACAACTCTCATTTAAGATTTTTTGCAGGCAAACTCCTCTCTAAATGGGAAGGTCCTTACATCATCGAGGAGGTCTACCATTCCAGTGCCATAACAATCAACAACTTCGAAGGCACAAATCCGAGGGTGGTGAACGGTCAAAGAATCAAACATTATATCTTAGGTAATCCTATAAATGTTGAAACTAATGTTATTGAAACCGTAACCCCGGAGAAATACATAAGGGACACTTTCCAGAACATTTCAGACTTCGGAAAGGAATAGGTACGTGGTACGGTAAGCAAACCGACTCCAAAACAGTTCTAATGGCAATTTTTCTCCGTTTTGGAATATTTAAGAAAATAGGAAAATAAGAAGCAGACCGGAAAGGACACGAGGCTTCCACGAGGGTATAGGGCGTGCCCTACCCCCTGGGCGCACCCCCTGCCTCGTGGGCACCTCATATGCTCTCTGGACTCCGTTTTCTTGCACGATACTTCTTTTAGTCGGTAAAAATTCACTATATAGTCTCCCGAAGGTTTTGACCACCGTATCACGCAAACATCCTTTGTCTTTGTTTTGAGCTATTTTTCTGACAGATCTAGGTCGCCATGTCATCTTCAATTACCCCCAAGGACAAGATCTTTGAGAAGGTCATCAACCCCTACCTCACGGAGGTGCTGCAACACCCTCAAACCCTTGAGATGCGTGAGGGGTTGTTGCACATACCAATGTTGAGGGACCAAGGAGGACCAGAAGCACAGAGGCAAGGCTCGAGGCATTGGAGCAACAAGTGTTCAAGTGCCAGGAGATGGTGGAACATGGACTCAACTCCAACCATATAATGATCATGGAGTTCACCAACAACCACAAGCTAGATGACAAGAACATTGGGGAGGCCGTCTTCAAGCTTCACGAGAAAATTGAGCGCCTCCAAGCCTAGATCTAAGACCTGTAAAACCAAAACCGTGAGTATGAATATAGATTCAAGAGGATGAGTTTGGCTGAAGATTTGAGGATCCCGGAGACTCGATCATCCTTCTATGATGGTGAGCCTATGCCTTGGAAGATGGACGACAAGCCTACATCATCAACAACCCCTTCATCACCACCTCCGAGGAAGGAAACATAAACACATAGGTATGGTTACTTCCCTTGGCAACTGCCAAGCTTGGGGGAGTGCCCCGGTATCATATCACCATCACACTTTTATCTTTACTGTTTTTCTTAGTTCGATCCTTTTGATAATATCTTGATCTAGTAGAATAAAGTTTTAGTATGATCTAGTTGTGAGTTTTGCTTTATGATCCTTCTATGTAATCAAGTCCGTGAGCTATATATAATAAAGATTAGTGTTGAGTCAAGGGCTTGATTATTTTGCTATGATCTTGAGGGAATATAATAAAATAAAAGAGAAGAAATAAAAATAAATAAAGGGATCATGTGGATCTTATGGAGAGTAATGAGCTCACATATAAAGAGTATGATGAATACAAATTGTTGAGAGTTGACAAACATAGTTTTGGTCATCGTTGCAATTAATAGGAAGTAATAAAGAAAGAGAGGTTTTCACATATAAATATACTATCTTGGACATCTTTTATGATTGTGAGCACTCATTAAAATATGACTTTCTAAAGAGTTGACGTTGGACAAGACAACGTAATGGGTTATGTTTTCTTACATCTGAGATAAATTATATTGTCATGAATCATCCAACATGTTGAGCTTTCCTTTCCCTCTCTTGCTAGCCAATTTCTTTGCACCAAGTAGAGATACTACTTGTGCTTCCAAATATCCTTAAACCCGGTTTTGCCATGAGAGTCCATCACATCTACCTATGGATTGAGTAAGATCCTTCAAGTAAGCTGCCATTGTCGCAAGCAAAAAAATTGCTCTCTAAATATGTATGATTTATTAGTGTGGAGCAAATAAGCTTTATACGATCTTGTGATGTGGAAGAAATAAAAGCGATGGACTACATAATAATGGTCCATATCACAAGTGGCAATATAAAGTGGTGTTCTTTCGCATTAAGATTTTGTGCATCCAACCATAAAAGCACATGACAACCTCTGCTTCCCTCTGCGAAGGCCTATCTTTTATTCTTGTCTATTACTTCATATAAGAGTCACGATGATCTTCACCTTTCCTTTTTACATTTTATCCTTTGGCAAACACAATGTGTTGGAAAGATCCTGATATATATGGCTAATTGGATGTGGGTTTGCATGAGCTATTATTGTTGACATTACCCTTGAGGTAAAAAGTTGGGAGGCAAAACTATAATCCCCTATCTTTGTCTGTGTCCGATTAAAACTTCATAACCATAAATATCGCGTGAGTGTTAGCAATTGTGGAAGAATAAAAGATGGTTGAGTATGTGGACTTGCTGAGAAGCTCTTATATTGACTCTTTCCTATGTTATGATAAATTGCAATTGCTTCAATGACTGACATTATAGTTTGTTAGTTTTCAATGAAGTTTCTGATTCATACTTGAGTATGTGAATGAATTGTTACTTTAGCATAAGAGATCATATGACAATTTATATATATATATATTGTTGTTCTAAGAATGATCGTGATGCCCTCATGGCCGTATTTTATTTTATTGACACCTCTATCTCTAAACATGTGGACATATTTTTTGATTTCGGCTTTCACTTGAGGACAAGCGAGGTCTAAGCTTGGGGGAGTTGATACGTCCATTTTGCATCATGCTTTAATATCGATATTTATTGCATTATGGGCTGTTATTACACATTATGTCACAATACTTATGTCTATTCTCTCTTATTTTACAAGGTTTAAATGAAGAGGGGGGATGCCGACAGCTGGAATTCTGGGCTAGAAAAGGAGCAAATATTAGAGACCTATTCTGAACATCTCCAAAAGTCCTGAAACTTCACAGGAATTATTTTCAAAAAATATAAAAAAATATTGGGCGAAAGAAGTACCAAAGGGGGGCCACCCACCGTCCACGAGGGTGGGGGCGCACCCTACCCCCCTGGGCGCGCCCCCTGCCTCATGGGCCCCCTGGTGGCCCTCTAATGCCCATCTTCGTCTATATGGAGTCTTTCATCGAGAAAAAAATCATAAGCAATCTCACGGGACGAAACTCCGCCGCCACGAGGCGGAACCAATCTAGGGCGCCGGCGGAGCTGTTTTGCCTGGGAAACTTCCCTCCGGGAGGGGAAAAACATCACCATCATCATCACCAACGATCCTCTCATCAGGAGGGGGTCAATCTCCATCAACATCTTCACCAGCACCATCTCATCTCAAACCCTAGTTCGTCTCTTGTATCCGATCTTTGTATCCAAACCTCAGATTGGTACGTGTGGGTTGCTAGTACTGTTGATTACTCCTTGTAGTTGATGCTAGTTGGTTTACTTGGTGGAAGATCATATGTTCAGATCCATTATGCATATTAATACCCCTCTTATTATGAACATGAATATGCTTTGTGAGTATTTACGTTTGTTCCTGAGGACATGGGAGAAGTCTTTCTATAAGTAGTCATGTGAATTTGGTATTCGTTCGATATTTTGATGAGATGTATGTTGTCATCCCTCTAGTGGTGTCATGTGAATGTCAACTACATGACACTTCACCATTGTTTGGGCCTAGAGGGAGGCATTGGGAAGTAATAAGTAGATGATGGGTTGCTAGAGTGACAGAATCTTAAACCCTAGTTTATGCATTGCTTCATAAGGGGCTGATTTGGATCCATATGTTTCATGCTATGGTTAAGTTTACCTTAATACTTCTGTTGTAGTTGCAGATGCTTGCAATAGGGGTTAATCATAAGTGGGATGCTTGTCCAAGTAAGGGCAGTACACAAGCACCGGTCCACCCACATATCAAATTATCAAAGTACCGAACGTGAATCATATGAACGTGATGAAAACTGGCTTGACGATAATTCCCATGTGTCCTCGGGAGTGCTTTCCTTTATATAAGAGTTTGTCCAGGCTTGTCCTTTGCTACAAAAAGGATTGGGCCATCTTGCTGCACCTTATTTACTTGCATTACTTGTTACTCGTTACAAATTACCTTATCACAAAAAATATCTGTTACCGATAATTTCAGTGCTTGCAGAGAATACCTTGCTGAATACCGCTTATCATTTCCTTCTTCTCCTCGTTGGGTTCTAAACTCTTACTTATTGAAAAGGCTACGATAGATCCCCTACACTTGTGGGTCATCATGACTACTCGATAGTTCAGTGTGCCTTGCTTTACGGCTTAGAGCCGGGACTTCAACAACGTTTTGAATGTCATGGAGCATATGAGATGTTCTAGGAGTTGAAGTTAATATTTCAACCTAATGCCAGGATTGAGAGATATGAAGTCTCCAATAAGTTCTATATCTGCAAAATGGAGGAGAATGTTTCTGTCAGTGAACGTATACTCAGAATGTCTGGGTACCACAGCCACTTGACTCAGCTGGGAGTTAATCTTCCTGATGATAGTGTCATTGACAGAGTTCTTCAATCACTGCCACCAAGCTACAAGAGCTTTGTGATGAACGGTAATATGCAAGGGATGGATAAGACAACTCCCGAGCTCTTCGCAATGCTAAAGGCTGCGAAGGTAGAAATCAAGAAGGAGCATCAAGTGTTGATGGTCAACAAGACCATCAGTTTCAAGAAAAAGGTTAAATGGAAGAAGGGGAACTTCAAGAAGAACGGGAAGCAAGTTGCTGCTCAAGTGAAGAAACCCAAGTTTGGACCTAAGCCTGAGACTGAGTGCTTCTACTGCAAAGGGACTGGTCAGTATAAATGGAACTGCCCCAAGTATTTGGCGGAGAAGAAGGATAGCAAAGTGAAAGGTATATTTGATATACATGTTATTGATGTGTACCTTACTAATGCTTGTAGTAGCGCCCGGGTATTTGATATTGGTTCTGTTGCTAATATTCGCAACTCAAAACATGGGATATGGATTAAGCGAAGATTGGCTAAGGACGAGGTGACGATGCATGTGGGAAATGGTTCCAAAGTTGATGTGATCGCTGTTGGCACGCTACCTCTACATCTACCTTCGAGATTAGTTCTAGACCTAAATAATTGTTATTTGGTGCCAGCGTTGAGCATGAACATTATATCTTGATCTTGTTTGATGCAAGACAGTTATTCTTTTAAATCAGAGAATAATAGTTGTTCTATTTATATGAATAATATCATTTATGGTCATGCACCCTTAATGAGTGGTCTGTTTTTACTAAATCTTGATAGTAGTGATACACATGTTCATAGTATTGAAGCCAAAAGATATAAGTTTAATAATGATAGTGCAACTTATTTGTGGCATTGCCATTTAGGTCATATTGGTGTAAAGCGCATGAAGAAACTCCATGCTGATAGACTTTTGGAATCACTTGATTATGAATCACTTGATGCTTGTGAACCATGCCTCATGGGCAAGATGACTAAGACTCCGTTCTCTGGAACAATGAAGCGAGCAACAGACTTGTTGGAAATAATACATACTGATGTATGCGGTCCGATGAGTGTTGATGCTCGTGAAGGTTATCGTTATTTTCTTACCTTCACAGATAATTTGAGCAGATATGGGTGTATCTACTTGATGAAACATAAGTCTAAAACATTTGAAAAGTTCAAAGAATTTCAGTGTGAAGTGGAAAATGATCGTAACAAGAAAATTAAGTTTCTATGATCTGATCGTGGAGGCGAATATTTGAGTTATGAGTTTGGTCTTCATTTGAAACAATGCGGAATAGTTTCGCAACTCACGCCACCTGGAACACCACAACGTAATGGTGTGTTCGAACGTCGTATCCGCACTTTATTAGATATGGTGCGATCTATGATGTCTCTCACTAATTTACCGCTATCATTTTGGGGTTATGCTTTAGAGATGGCTGCATTCACATTAAATAGGGCACCATCAAAATCCGTTAAGACGACACCTTATGAACTGTGGTTTGGCAAGAAACCCAAGTTGTCATTTCTTAAAGTTTGGGGCTGCGATGCTTATGTGAAAAAGCTTCAACTTGATAAGCTCGAACCCAAATCGAAGAAATGTGTCTTCATAGGATACCCAAAGGAAACTGTTGAGTACACCTTCTATCACAGGTCCGAAGGCAAGATATTCGTTGCTAAGAATGGATCCTTTCTAGAGAAGGAGTTTCTCTCGAAAGAAGTGAGTGGGAGGAAAGTAGAACTTGACGAGGTAATTGTACCTACTCCCTTATTGGAAAGTATTTCATCACAGAAATCAGTTTCGGTGATTCCTACACCAGTAAGTGAGGAAGCTAATGATGATGATCATGAAACTTCTGATCAAGTTACGACCGAACCTCGTAGGTTAACCAGAGTAAGATCCGCACCAGAGTGGTATGGTAATCCAGTTCTAGAGGTCATGTTACTTGACCATGACAAACCTACGAACTATCAGGAAGCGATGATGAGTCCAGATTCCGCAAAATGGCTTGAGGCCATGAAATCTGAGATAGGATCCATGTATGAGAACAAAGTGTGGACTTTGGTTGACTTGCGCGATGATCGGCAAGCAATAGAGAATAAATGGATCTTCAACAAGAAGACTGACGCTGACAGTAATATTACTTTCTACAAAGCTCAACTTGTTGCGAAAGGTTTTCAACAAGTTCAAGGAGTTGACTACGATGAGACCTTCTCACCCGTAGCGATGCTTAAGTCAGTTCGAATCATGTTAGCAATTGCCGCATTTTATGATTATGAAATTTGGCAAATGGATGTCAAAACTGCATTCCTTAATGGATATATTAAAGAAGAGTTGTATATGATGCAACCAGAAGGCTTTGTCGATCCAAAAGGTGCTAACAAAGTGTGCAAGCTCCAGCGATCCATTTATGGACTGGTGCAAGCCTCTCGAGGTTGGAATATATGCTTTGATAGTGTGATCAAAACATATGGTTTTGTATACACTTTTGGAGAAGCCTGTATTTACAACAAAGTGAGTGGGAGCTCTGTAGCATTTCTAATATTATATGTGGATGACATATTGTTGATCGGAAATGATACTGAATTTCTAAATAGCATAAAAGGATACTAGAATAAGAATTTTTCAATGAAAGACCTCGGTGAAGCTGCTTATATATTGGGCATCAAGATCTATAGAGATAGATCAAGACGCTTAATTAGACTTTCACAAAGCACATACCTTGATAAAGTTTTGAAGAAGTTAAAAATGGATCAAGCGAAGAAAGGGTTCTTGCCTGTGTTGCAAGGTGTGAAGTTGAGTCAGACTCAATGCCCAACCACTGCAGAAGATAGAGATAAACTGAAAGTCATTCCCTATGCTTCAGCCATAGGTTCTATCATGTATGCAATGCTATGTACCAGACCTAATGTGTGCCTTGCTATTAGTTTAGCAGGGAGGTACCAAAGTAATCGAGGAGTGGATCACTGGACAGTGGTCAAGAACATCCTGAAATACCTGAAAAGGACTAAGGATATGTTTCTCATTTATGGGGGTGACTAAGAGCTCATCGTAAATGGTTATGTCGATGCAAGCTTTAACACTGATCCGGATGACTCTAAGTCACAAACCGGATACATATTTTTATTAAATGGTGGAGTTCCAAGCAGAGCGTCGTGGCGGGATCTGATCTCTACTACACAACCTTCTTCTTGTAGACGTTGTTGGGCCTCCAAGTGCAGAGGTTTGTAGGACAGTAGCAAATTCCCCTCAAGTGGATGACCTAAGGTTTATCAATCCGTAAGAGGCGTAGGATGAAGATGGTCTTCTCAAGCAACCCTGCAACCAAATAACAAAGAGTCTCTTGTGTCCCCAACACACCCGATACAATGGTAAATTGTATAGGTGCACTAGTTCAGCGAAGAGATGGTGATACAAGTGGTATATGGACAGTAGATATGGGTATTTGTAATCTGAAAATATAAAAACAGCAAGGTAACTATGATAAAAGTGAGCGTAAACGGTATTGCAATGCTAGGAAACAAGGCCCAGGGTTCATACTTTCACTAGTGCAAGTTCTCTCAACAATAATAACATAATTGGATCATATAACTATCCCTCAACATGAAACAAAGAGTCACTCCGAAGTCACTAATAGCGGAGAACAAACGAAGAGATTATGGTAGGGTACGAAACCACCTCAAAGTTATCCTTTCTGATCGATCTATTCAAGAGTCTGTAGTAAAATAACGCGAAGCTATTCTTTCCGTTCAATCTATCATAGAGTTTATACTAGAATAACACCTCAAGACACAAATCAACCAAAATCCTAATGTCACCTAGATACTCCAATGTCACCTCAAGTATCCGTGGGTATGATTATACGATATGCATCACACAATATCAGATTCATCTATTCAAACCAACACAAACTACTTCAAAGAGTGCCCCAAAGTTTCTACCGGAGAGTCAAGACGAAAATGTGTGCCAACCCCTATGCATAGGTTCATGGGAGGAACCCGCAAGTTGATCACCAAAACATACATCAAGTGGATCAATAGAATACCCCATTGTCACCACGGGTATCCCACGCAAGACATACATCAAGTGTTCTAAAATCCTTAAAGACTCAATCCGATAAGATAACTTCAAAGGGAAAACTCAATCCATTACAAGAGAGTAGAGGGGGAGAAACATCATAAGATCCAACTATAATAGCAAAGCTCGCAATACATCAAGATCGTATCACCTCAAGAACACGAGAGAGAGAGAGAGATCAAACACATAGCTACTAGTACATACCCTCAGCCCCGAGGGAGATCTACTCCCTTCTCGTCATGGAGAGCACCGGGATGACGAAGATGGCCACCGGAGAGGGATTCCCCCCTCCGGCAGGGTGCCGGAACGGGTCTAGACTGGTTTTCGGTGGCTACGGAGGCTTCTGGCAGCGGAACTCCCGATCTATTGTGTTCCTCGAAGTTTTTAGGGTATATGGGTATATATAGGAGGAAGAAGTACGTCGGTGGATCTCCGGGCTGTCCATGAGGCAGGGGGCGCGCCCAGGGGGTGGGCGCCCCCCACCCGCGTGGGCAGCCCGGGACTCTCCTGGTCCATCTCCGATACTCCGTGGGCTTCTTCTGGTCCAAAAATAAGTTCCGTGACGTTTCAGGTCAATTGGACTCCGTTTGATTTTCCTTTTCTGCGATACTCTAAAACAAGGAAAAAAACAGAAACTGGCATTGGGCTCTAGGTTAATAGGTTAGTCCCAAAAATCATATAAAATAGCATATAAATGCATATAAAACATCCAAGGTTGATAATATAATAGCATGGAATAATCAAAAATTATAGATACGTTGGAGGCATATCAAGCATCTCCAAGCTTAATTCATGCTCATCCTCGAGTAGGTAAATGATAAAAACAGAATTTTTGATGTGGAATGCTACCTAACATATTTATCCATGTAATTCTCTTTATTGTGGCAAGAATATTCAGATCCAGAAGATTCAAGACAAAAGTTCAATATTGACATAGAAATAATAATACATCAAGCATACTAACAAAGTAATCATGTCTTCTCAAAATAACATGGCCCAAGAAAGCTATCCCTACAAAATCATATAGTCTGGCTATGCTCTATCTTCATCACACAAAATATTTAAATCATGCAGAACCCCGATGACAAGCCAAGCAATTTTCTCATACTTTTGATGTTCTCAAACTTTTTCAATCTTCACGTAATACATGAGCGTGATCCATGGATATAGCACTATAGGTGGAATAGAATGGTGGTTGTGGAGGAAAAAAAAAAGGAGAAGATAGCCTCACATCAACTAGGCGTATCAACGGGCTATGGAGATGCCCATTAATAGATATCAATGTGAGTGAGTAGGGATTGCCATGCAACGGATGCACTAGAGCTATAAGTGTATGAAAGCTCAACAAAAGAAACTAGTGGGTGTACATCCGACTTGCTTGCTCACGAAGACCTAGGGCATTTTTGAGGAAGCCCATTTTTGGAATATACAAGCCAAGTTCCATAATGTAAAATTCCCACTAGTATATGAAAGTGACAATATAGGAGACTCTCTATCATGAAGATCATGGTGCTACTTTGAAGCACAAGTGTGGTAAAAGGATAGTAGCATTGCCCCTTCTCTCTTTTTCTCTCATTTTTTCGGGCCTTCTCTTTTTTTGGCCTCTTTTTTCTCTTTTTTTTATTTTTCGTCCGGAGTCTCATCCCGACTTGTGGGGGAATCATAGTCTCCATCATCCTTTCCTCACTGGGACAATGCTCTAATAATGATGATCATCACACTTTTATTTACTTACAACTCAAGAATTACAACCCGATACTTAGAAAAAAATATGACTCTATATGAATGCCTCCGGCAGTATACCGGGATGTGCAACGAATCAAGAATGACATGTATGGAAGAATTATGAACGGTGGCTTTGCCACGAATACAATGTCAACTACATGATCATGCAAAGCAATATGACAATGATGGAGCGTGTCATAGTAAACCGAACGGTGGTAAGTTGCATGGCAATATATCTCGGAATGGCTATGGAAATGCCATAATAGGTAGGTATGGTGTCTGTTTTAAGGAAGGTATATGGTGGGTTTAAGGTACCGACAAAATTTGCGCGGTACTATAGAGGCTAGCAATGGTAGAAGGGTGAGAGTGCGTATAATCCATGGACTCAACATTAGTCATAAAGAACTCACATACTTATTGCAAAAATCTATTAGTTATCGAAACAAAATACTACGCGCATGCTCCTAGGGGGATAGATTGGTAGGAAAAGACCATCTCTCGTCCTCGACCACCACTCATAAGGAAGGCAATCAATAAATAAATCATGCTCCGACTTCATCACATAACGGTTCACCATACGTGCATGCTACTGGAATCACAAACTTCAACACAAGTATTTCTCAAATTCACAACTACTCAACTAGCATGACTCTAATATCACCATCTTCATATCTCAAAACAATCATCAAGTATCAAACTTCTCTTAGTATTCAATGCACTTGTATGAAAGTTTTTATTATATCCCTCTTGGATGCCCATCATATTAGGACTAAATTCATAACCAAAGGAAATTACCATGCTGTTCTAAAGGACTCTCAAAATAATTTAAGTGAAGCACGATATTTCAACTATTTCTATAAAATAAAACCACTACCGTGCTCTAAAAAGATATAAGTGAAACACTAGAGCAACGACAAACTACTCCGAAAGATATAAGTGAAGATCAATGAGTAGTCGAATAATTATGCAACTATATGAAGACTCTCTAACATTTAAGAATTTCAGATCTTGGTATTTTATTCAAGCAGCAAGCAAAAAAAGTAAAATAAAATGACGCTCCAAGCAAAACACATATCATGTGGTGAATAAAAATATAGCTCCAAGTAAAGTTACCGATGAACGAAGACAAAAGAGGGGATGCCTTCCGGGGCATACCCAAGCTTAGGCTCTTGGTTGTCCTTGAATATTACCTTGGTGTGCCTTGGGAATCCCCAAGCTTAGGCTCTTGCCACTCCTTGTTCCATAGTCCATCGAATCTTTACCCAAAACTTGAAAACTTCACAACACAAAACCTAACAGAAAACTCGTAAGCTCCGTTAGTATAAGAAAATAAATAACCACTTAGTTACTGTTGTGAACTCATTCTAAATTAACATTGGTGTAATATCTAATGTATTCCAACTTATCTATGGTTCATACCCTCCAATACTACTCATAGATTCATCAAAATAAGCAAACAACACATAGAAAACAGAATCTGTCAAAAACAGAACAGTCTGTAGTAATCTGGATCAAACGTATACTTCTGGAACCCCAAAAATTCTAAAATAAATTTCTGGACGTGAGGAATTTATATATTAATCATATTAAAAAATAATTAACTAAATAGCACTCTCCAATAGAGAATGGAAGTGATTCTCGTGAGCGCTAAAGTTTCTGTTTTTTACAGCATGATTGCAAAGACTTTCCCCAAGTCTTCCCAAAGGTTCTACTTGGCACAAACACTAATTAAAAGCATAAAACCACATATAAACAGAGGCTAGATGAATTATTTATTACTAAATAGGAACAAAAATCAAGGAACAAAAATAAAGTTGGGTTGCCTCCCAACAAGCGTTCTCGTTTAACGCCCCTAGCTAGGCATGATGATTTCAATGATGCTCACATAAAAGATAAGGATTGAAACATAAAGAGAGCATCATGAATAATATGAATAGCACATTTAAGTCTAAACCACTTCCTATGCACAGGTATTTTTTGAGAAAACAACTTGTGGGAACAAGAATCAACTTGCATAGGAAAGCAAAACAAGCATAACTTCAAGATTTTAAGCACGTAGAGAGGAAACTTGATATTATTGCAATTCCTACAAGCATATATTCCTCCCTCATAATAATTTTCAGTAGCATCATGAATGTATTCAACAATATAACAAGCACCTAAATCATTCTTTTCATGATCTACAAGCATAGAAAATTTACTACTCTCCACATAAGCAAGATTCTTCTCATTCGGAATAGTGGGAGTATCATAAGAAACTCGAATACTATAAATTGTTTCCACATTAAAAGAGTAATGTTCAGAAAAAGGGTAATCATAATCATGAAAAGTTTTATAAATATAATCATCACTACTTTTATAGCATATGTATCATCACAATAATTATCCTAAGTAGCAACTTTGTTCTCATCATAATCGATTGAAACCTCTTCCAAGATAGTGGAATCATCACTAAATAAAGTCATGACCTCTCCAAATCCACTTTCATAATTATCATAATAAGATTCAACATCCTCCAAAATAGTGGGATCACTACTTCCTAAAGTTGACACTCTTCCAAACCCACTTTCATCAATATAATCATCATAAGTAGGAAGCATGCTATCATCATTATAAATTTGCATATCAAAACTTGGGAGACTAAAAATATCATCTTCATTAAACTTAGCATCCCCAAGCTTGGAAAAAACATTAATTGCAGCAAATATATTCTCAAATATGGCATCCTCATCAAACATAGCTTCCCCAAGCTTGGGCCTTTTCATATCATAAGCATAATCACTCTCATCATTAATAGTATGGATAGCACCAATAGTATAGCAATTATCATTGTATTCTTCCAAGCAAGTGCCAAAAAGATTTTCAAGATCATAAGAAGTATCATTATCTTCCTAATCATAATCATCACGACAAGCAATAGGCATAACGAGATCATCATCAAGTGCATCATCTTCCACAATTATTTTTAATTTATTTTCATGAGGCACAACAATAATAGGAGCAACATTATTTGGGGAGATATATTTTTACCTCTCTTCCTTTTTCTTTTCTTCTTCTTCACATCATGTGTGGGTTCAATCCTCTTTTCGGAGCTCCTTATTAATGAGATTGGTTGAATAGAAGGCTCCTCCTCGTTACCTGATTCATCATAAGAAATAATAGGAGAATATTGGGAAGTCTCTTCCCTTTCGTTAGTATTCTCTTCATCTTCTATTTGTTTTCTTTTCTTTATGTAATTGGCAATATAAGGATTTTCAATGCAATTCACAGCACAATACATATAAATTTCTTCTAGATCAATATCGAGGAATTTCTCGAGGTTATATTCTGGAATAATCTTAGTGCAAGGGAAATCAAGTCATCACAATTTTTGGACACGATTCGATCATGAAACAATTTGCATTTGATATTTAAATGACCATGTTCATTGCAAAGTTCACAAGTACGGCTAATAAATTTTAAATTTTCAGCACTAACATTTAGCCTTTCTTGCAACCATTTAGTTTCTAAATGCTTATGCCTCTTGCAATATCTATCTTCCATATTTGGTGTGTACTTGCAAACCCAATGCACTCCACAAAAATTGACATGTTTATAGGAGACATTTTCATCATAACTAGTGCAATCATCATTAGTACTATGGATATTCAAGGAGTTCATACTAACAACATTGCAATCATGCTCATCATTCAAAGATTTAGTGCCAAACATTTGAATGCATTCTTCTTCTAACACTTTGGCACAATTTTCCTTTCCATCATACTCACGAAAGACATTAAAAAGATGAAGCGTATGAGGCAAACTCAATTCCATTTTTTGTAGTTTTCTTTTATAAACTAAACTAGTGCTAAAACAAGAAACAAGAAGATTCGATTGCAAGATCTAAAGATATACCTTCAAGCGCTAACCTCCCCGGCAATGGCGCCAGAAAAGAGCTTGATGTCTACTACACAACCTTATTCTTGTAGACGTTGCTGGAACTCCAAGTGCAGAGGTTTGTAGGACAGCAGCAAATTCCCTCAAGTGGATGACCTAAGGTGTATCAATCCGTAGGAGGCGTAGGATGAAGATGGTCTCTCTCAGGCAACCCTGCAACCAAATAACAAAGAGTCTCTTGTGTCCCCAACACACCCAATACAATGGTAAATTGTATAGGTGCACTAGTTCGGCGAAGAGATGGTGATACAAGTGGTATATGGATAGTAGATATGGGTATTTGTTATCTGAAAATATAAAAACAGCAAGGTAACTATGATAAAATTGAGTGTAAACGGTATTACAATGCTAGGAAACAAGGCCTAGGGTTCATACTTTCACTACTGCAAGTTCTCTCAACAATAATATCATAATTGGATCATATAACTATCCCTCAACATGCAACAAAGAGTCACTCCAAAGTCACTAATAGCAGAGAACAAATGAAGAGATTATGGTAGGGTACGAAACCACCTCAAAGTTATCCTTTCTAATCGATCTATTCGAGAGTCCATAGTAAAATAACACGAAGCTATTATTTCCGTTCAATCTATCATGGAGTTCGTACTTGAATAACACCTCAAGAAACAAATCAACCAAAACCCTAATGTCACCTAGATACTCCAATGTCACCTCAAGTATCCGTGGGTATGATTATATGATATGCATCACACAATCTCAGATTCATCTATTCAAACCAACACAAAGTACTTCAAAGAGTGCCCCAAAGTTTCTACCGGAGAGTCAAGAAAAAAATGTGTGCCAACCCCTATGCATAGGTACATGGGCGGAACCCGCAAGTTGATCACCAAAACATACATCAAGTGGATCAATAGAATACCCCATTGTCACCACGGGTATCCCACGCAAGACATACATCAAGTGTTCTCAAATCCTTAAGGACTCAATCCGATAAGATAACTTCAAAGGGAAAACTCAATCCATTAGAAGAGAGTAGAGGGGGAGAAACATCATAAGATCCAACTATAATAGCGAAGCTCATGATACATCAAGATCGTGTCACCTCAAGAACACAAGAGAGAGAGAGAGATCAAACACATAGCTACTGGTACATACCCTCAGCCCCGAGGGAGAACTACTCCCTCCTCGTCATGGAGAGCACCGGGATGATGAAGATGGCCACCGGAGAGGGATTCCCCCCTCCGACAGGGTGCCGGAACGGGTCTAGATTGGTTTTCGGTGGCTACGGAGGCTTCTGGTGGCAGAACTCCCGATCTATTGTATTCCTTAAAGTTTTTAGGGTATATGGGTATATATAGGAGGAAGAAGTACGTCGGTGGATCTCCGGGCTGTCCACGAGGCAGGGGGGCGCGCCCAGGGGGGTGCGCGCGCCCCCCACCCTCATGGGCAGCCCGGGACTCTCCCGGTCCATCTCCGATACTCCGTGGGCTTCTTCTGGTCCAAAAATAAGTTCCGTGAAGTTTCAGGTCAATTGGACTCTGTTTGATTTTCCTTTTCTGTGATACACTAAAACAAGGAAAAAACAGAAACTGGCACTGGGCTCTAGGTTAATAGGTTAGTCCCAAAAATCATATAAAGTAGCATATAAATGCATATAAAACATCCAAGGTTGATAATATAATAGCATGTAACAATCAAAAATTATAGATACGTTGGAGACGTATCAGGATCTACATGTGAAGCGGAGTACATAGCTGCTTCAGAAGCAGCAAATGAAGGAGTTTGGATGAAGGAGTTCATATCCGATCTAGGTGTCATACCTAGTGCATCAGGTCCAATGAAAATCTTTTGTGACAATACTGGTGCAATTGCCTTGGCAAAGGAATCCTGATTTCACAAGAGAACCAAGCACATCAAGAGACGCTTCAATTCCATCCGCGATCAAGTCAAGAAGGGAAACATAGAGATTTGGAAGATACATACGGATCTGAATGTTGCAGACCCGTTGACTAAGCCTCTCTCACGAGCAAAACATGATCAACACCAAGACTCCATTAATGTTAGAATCATTACAATCTAATCTAGATTATTGACTCTAGTGCAAGTGGGAGACTGAAGGAAATATCCCTAGAGGAAATAATAAAGTTGTTATTTATATTTCTTATATCATGATAAATGTTTATTATTCATGCTAGAGTTGTATTAACCAGAAACTTAGTACATGTGTGAATGCATAGACAAACAGAGTGTCACTAGTATGCCTATACTAGACTAGCTCGTTGATCAAAGATGGTTAAGTTTCCTAGCCATGGACAAAGAGTTGTCATTTGATAAACGGGATCACATCATTAGAGAATGATGTGATTGACTTGAACCATCCATTAGCTTATCACGATGATCGTTTAGTTTGTTGCTATTGCTTTCTTTATAACTTATACATGTTCCTATGACCATGAGATTATGCAACTCCCGAATACCGGAGGAACACTTAGTGTGCTATCAAACATCACAGCGTAACTAGGTGACTACAAAGATGCTCTACAAGTGTCTCTGATGGTGTTTGTTGAGTTGGCATAGATCAAGATTAGGATTTGTCACTCGGTGTATCGGAGAGGTATCTCTGGGCCCTCTCGGTAATGCACATCACCATAAGCCTTGCAAGCAATGTAACTAATGAGTTGGTTACGGGATGTAGCATTACGGAACGAGTAAAGTGACTTGCCAGTAACGAGATTGAACTAGGTATTGAGATACTGACGATCGAATCTCGAGCAAGTGACATACCGATGACAAAGGGAACAACGTATGTTCTTATGCGGTTTGACCAATAAAGATCTTCGTAGAATATGTAGGAACCAATATGAGCATCCAAGTTCCGCTATTGGTTATTGACCGGAGATGAGTCTCGGTCATGTCTACATAGTTCTCGAACCCGTAGGGTCTGCACGCTTAATGTTCGATGACGACTGGTATTATGAGTTTATGTGTTTTTATGTACCAAAGGTAGTTCGGGGTCCCGGATGTGATCACAGACATGACGAGGAGTCTGAATGGTCGATACATAAATATTGATATATTGGACGGCTATATTCGGACACGGAAGTGTTTCGGATGGTTTCGGATAAAACCGGAGTGCCAGAGGGTTACCAGAACCCAACCCGGGGAACTAATGGGCCTAGATGGGCCTTAGTGGAGAGAGAGAGGGGCGGCCAGGGCAGGCCGCACGCCCCCTCCCCCATGAGTCCGAATTGGACCAGGAGGGGGGTGGCGCCCCCCTTTTCCTTCCCCTCTCCCACTCCTTCCTTCCCCCTCCTAGTAGGACTAGGAAAGGATGAATCCTACTCCTACTAGGAGGAGGATTCCTCCCCTCCTTTTAGCGCCCCAAGGGCTGGCAGGCCTCCCCCCTTGCTCCTTTATATACGGGGGCAGGGGAACCCTAGAACATACAAGTTTACATTGTTTAGCCGTGTGCGGTGCCCCCCTCCACCATAATCCACCTCGATCATATCATTGCAGTGCTTAGGCGAATCCCTATGTCGGTAGCTTCATCATCATCATCATCACGCCGTCGTACTAACGAAACTCTCCCTCAACACTCAGCTGGATCTAGAGTTCGCGGGACGTCACCGAGCTGAACGTGTGTAGATTGGGGAGGTGCCGTACCTTTGGTACTAGGATCGGTCGGATCGTGAAGACATATGACTACATCAACTGCGTTGTCATAACGCTTCCGCTTACGGTCTACGGGGGTACATGGACAACACTCTTCCCCTCTCGCTGCTATGCATCACCTAGATGGATCTTGCGTGTGCGTAGGAATTTTTTTGAAATTACTGCGTTCCCCAACATAGAGGAGCCACAATGAAGAATAAACAATGATGTATCGCATTTGGAAGAGACAAAACCCAACAAGAGAATGTATGGCTGAAAGCGCAAAAACCAAGTGTGAGGGGTCTGTCTCAACCCATAGAGTGACTTTTTGAGAAAACACACGTGAGTTGGATGAGAGGTGTCGATGAAGCCAGCATGTTGAGTGCAATATACAATCTCATCGAGAACACCATCCAGAAAAGAATTTTTGACATCCAGATAATGAGTGGGCCAAGGGTTGGTAGTGGAGAATCAGGACGATGCAAGCATAGACGGTTTGACAACCAGGACTGTAAATCTCCATGCAGTCGATGCCCTCCTACTGGGTTAATTAAGCCACGGAGTACCCATGACACCATGTATGGAGCCAGCGATACGTCGGGGTTGAGTTTGTGCAAGAAGATCCATTTCTGGTGATGATGTGGACACCTAGAGAACAAGGAACCAAACTCCAAGTATCGTTCTTTAGCAACACAGTAAATTCATCAAGCATTGCATTGTGCCAATGGGGATCTTTAAGTGCAGTTTTATAAGAAGAAGGCAGAGGGGATATTCTAATGGAAGTTGTCAGGGAAGATAAATGGTGTGGTTGAGCAAAGCCTGGTTTGACCATTGTCTTCATTGAATTTGAATTCAGTGGAGGGGCAACGGTATGACGTGGTGACATGGCGGGGAAGAAGTGGAGTACATGAACTGCAAGATGGATTGGGTGGGCCCTGGAGCTGAAACGGCAAGTGAGACACATGCGGGTTCTGTGAGCGATCAAAGGGAATTAGGTGTGAGACATCTTAGGCATGCACATGGGGCCGCTCCAGCAAAGTCAGGTGAGGACGGGTGGGAAGGTGACGTGTGGCATACGATAAGGGATGGGGCAGACCTGGTCAGCTCGGTGGGATGTTGGTGAGACGCGTTGGGCGCACTGGCTGGTGGGGTGGAGTGTGAGGCAAATCTAGCGAGGACGCTAGCGTTCGAGGAAGGTGGGGCACCAATCATGTAGCTGATCGCATGCAGGTGCTCAGGAGGCACGAGATCCAGTGTGGGAGGTGCCGGTGTGATTGGGTTTCTGGGAGTCAAATAAGGAAAGTTCATCTCATGAGAAATTATGTGATGAGAGACAATTACTCGGCAGGTCTAAACATCAAAGCACCTGCAACCTTTGTGTTCTATGGGATATCCAAGAAAAATGCAGCGAGTGTAATGCGGTGCCAATTTGTGAGGTCTAGTGGCATAGAGGTTAGAGAAACACAAGCAAACAAAAATGCAGAGATGATCATAACATCGTTGAACACCGGTGAGAAGAAAATAGAGAGTGTGCGGGGTAGTGGTGGTGGCTGGTTTAATAAATGTGTGGTGGTGTGAAGAGCCTGGACCCACAAGGGTGGTGGGAGATTAGCATGGAGCAAGAGGGTGCAAATTTACGTCATTGGTGGTACGAATCATGCATTCGGCCTTGCCATTCTATGGTGAGATGTGAGGGCACGAGAGGTAGTAGATGATGTCATTGTCCGTGAAGAAGGTGCGAAGAGAGGTGTTTATAAATAGACCACCATTTTTGCTTTGAGTTCATTTAATGAGAGTATTGAACTGAGTGAGGATATAGGAGAAGAAACATTGCAGAGTAGGTGACGTTTCTGATTTGTGGCGTAAGGGAATGACCATGAATAATGTGAAAAGTCATCCTACACAATAAGATAGTACTGATACCGGAAATACTCACAACTAGAGAGGTCCAAATATCACAATGAATAAGTTCAATTGGAGCACTTGTACAATTATTGGAAGATGAAAAAGCTAAATGCGGTTGTCACCCTATTTGACAAGAAGTACAAGGAGAGATAGCTTTATTATTACAACCTAGAAGGAAAGTTTTGGAAAGGGAAGCTAAGGAGGCCTTGCCAGGGCGGCCAAGGCGTTGGTGCGACAAGTCTCTAGTGGTTGAAAGAAAAGTGGTGCCGCCAATCAGATTACTATCATAGAAGGGATAAAGTGGGACGGGGCTACTGGACGTCATGAGGGGAGTCCTAGTTAGAAGAGCCTTCATTGGAAAACCATGTGGGTTAAATTCAACATAGACTTGATTGTCATGAGATAACTTACGGACAAAAATACGTTCTTTGACTATATTAGAACATACTACAACATCATGAAGGGAGAGATTGGTGGGAGGGAGAGAGAGAGAGGTAGAGCATGTGCCAATGATGGGAAGACAATCATGATTGCCAACAATAATGCTCGAAGAAACATGCTTTGGAAAAGAATGGAATTAGGAGAGGTTACCAGGCTGTCATGTGTTGTGTGTGGCCACACTAGAGTCGAGGACCCAATCAACTCCATTATGAGGAAGAAGTTGCTGGCTATAAGCTTTGTGGAAGAGGGTCATTTGATCAAATGACAGAGTGTTGAGCTGTGACAAAGAGGGAACAGGTGGCGCCTGGTACTGAGAAGACGGGTCGGACACCATGAGGGGATAGGCCTGCAAGTGCACTCCAGGCCAGGGGCCGAGGTCTCCCGCGGCATTGAGTGGGATTCAACCCGGGTGAGGAGTGGGGAGCGCCATGCCATAGGGACCGGTGTAGGCGGTTGAGGGCACTAGGGGCAATGGCTTGGACCTACGACCACTAGAGTCAGGGCGCGCGTGTCCGTGACCACCGTAGTGGCCACGACCACGATTGCGATCACTGCCGCCGTTGCCATGGGTGCCACCAATACTATGGCCAGAAGGAGGGGCACAATCACGATGGCCACCGCGGTTGTTGGCGGAGTTGGACCCATCGAATGTGGTGAGCTTGGCGGGGTCGGCTTCTGCAACATGAAGGTTTATGTTGTACTCCGCGAGGTCCATGCGAGAGCGTGTGACATCGAAGGAGGAAGCGGCACTGTGTCGCCAAGAATTGTGCTGATGGTTTCGAAGTGGTCGTCAAGCCCGTGGAGGAATTGCATGGTTAGATCCAGTTCAGAGACCGATGTGCCAGTGTCAGCGACTCCATCCGCAAGAGCCTTGAGACAGCATGCGTAGTCAGAGACCGGGATTCCCTCCTGCTTTAGATTGTGGTACTGATGCATCAGGTGGAGGTAACGAGCCCCTTGGTTGGTGAGGAAGTAGTCCTTGATGCATTTCCATACTGAACGCATCGATAGCGCTGCCCATGACAAGCCCAAGGAGAGAGTCTGCTAAGGTGAAGAAGGTATAGAGGATCAATCATTGGTCAATAGTGATCCATGCAGCATCTGGACTTGGAGGAGGATGGAGCTCAATGTGATCCTGGATACAGTGTTGCTGAAGGATGCAAGTGAAGAAGGTGCAACACTTGATATAGTTGTTTTCAGCAGGGTCTAGCTTGAATTTTATGTGGTTTGAGATGTGATCATTGTAGAAGTTGAGAAGAAGATGATCCACGGGCGAGGCACTGGAGGGAGAGATCATGATGGTGAGGGCAGAGGTAGCAGCGGGAGTAGTGGAGGAGAGGTCCCGAGAGGGGAGAATGAGAGGAGGAAGAGCAAGCGCCCGGAAAGGGGGGCTCACCAAAGATGTCCTCGAAGGTCATCGTGAAGGATACCAATATAGAGGATGAATATGCACTGCACATTGTCTATATTGATTGTCCAGGTGTTATAGATTACATATAGAGAGGACTGCCAAGACATTAGGCATGTAGGCAATGTACAAGTAGTGGTCATTGGGATCCTACATGCTAGGAGGAGGTTACAACAGATAAAGATTACACACATGTAATGTACAAAATATATGACACCCAAACACAAAGAACATGTGGTTGGATGGTTAGGAGGACAGTGGTACCCCCATCTCATTGATACGTCTCCAACGTATCTATAATTTTTTATTGTTCCATGTTGTTATATTATCATTCTTGGATGTTTTACCTTCATTTTATAGCAACCTTATATCATTTTTTGGGACTAACCTATTGACATAGTACCCAGTGCCAGTTGTTATTTTTTATTTTTTACTTCACATAATATCAGTACCGAATGAAGTCCAAATGCCACAAAACTTTTTGGAGTTTTTTTGGTCCAGAAGGAAACTTCGGAGCCATGTAAGCAACAGGGGGAGGCCCATGGGGCCCACCACCCACCTGGGTGCGCTAGAGGCCCTAGTCGCGCCCTGATGGGTGGTGGGGCCCATGGAGGTCTCCTCCACTGCCTCCGAGCTCTATAAATACTCGAATATTCCCAAAATCCTAGGGGAGCGATCGTCACACAATTCCAATTGTCGCAAGTTCTAGAACCACGAGATCCAATCTAGAGCCCTATTTCGGCACTCTGCCGGAGGGGAACACGGTCACAGAGGGGTTCATCATCCTCATTGGTGATCCTCCGATGATGCATGAGTAGTTTACTATAGACTTATGGGTCTGTATGCAGTAGCTAGCTGGCTTCTTCTCTCTTCTTCATTCTCAATACAATGTTCTCCTCGATGTTCTTAGAGATCTATATGATGTAATTACTTTTTGCGGCGTGTTTGCTGGGATACGATGAATTGCGAGTTTATGATCAGATCTATCTATGAATATTATTTGAGCCTTCTTTGATCTCTTATATGCATGATTATTATAGCCTTATACTTCTTCTATGAAATTTTCTTTGGTTTGGCCAACTAGATTGATTTTTCTTGCAATGGGAAGAGGTGCTTTGTGATGGGTTCAATCTTGCGGTGTCCTCACCCAGTGACAGAAGGGGTAGAGAGGCTCACATGTATCATTGCTATTAAGGATAAAAATATGGGGACCATTCCCACATGCAATGATCTTATCTACATCATGTCATCGTTCTTATTGCATTACTCCGTTTCTCCATTAACTTAATACACTAGATGCATGCTGGATAGCAGTTGATGTGTGGAGTAATAGTAGTATATGCAGGCAGGAGTCGGCCTACTAATCTTGGACATGACGCCTATATACATGATCATTGCCTTGGATATCGTCATAATTATTTTCTCTTCTATCAATTGCCCAACAATAATTTGTTTACCCACCGTATGTTATTTTCTCGAGAGAAGCCACTAGTGAAATCTATGCCCCACGGGTCTATCTTTTATCATATTGCTCTCAGATGTATTATTCCAAAAACCCAAAAATACCTTGCTACACTTTTACTTTACTTATTTTATTTTGTGTTTTTGCTAGATCCAATTATCCAATCTTATACAAATCAATCTATATTTTTACCGTGGAGGGATTGACAACCCCTCTTACGCGTCGCGTTGCAAGTATTTGTTCTTTGTGTGCAGATACCATTTACATAGTGTTGCTTGGTTCCCCTACTGGATTGATAACCTTGGTTTCATAACTAAGGGAAATACCTACCGTAGTTGTATTGCATCATCCCTTCCTCTTTGGGGGAAATACCGACGCAGTTTCAAGCCGCATCAAAAGTAATTTCTTGCGCCGTTGCGAGGATACATCATCAACATCTATCAGGTTCCTAATCACAAATCTCATCTCCTTGCAATTTACATTATTTTCCATTTGCCTCTTGTTTTCATCTCCCCATTTCACAAAAAAATACCTCTTTATTTGCCTTCTTTTTCATTCGCCTTTTTCTCGTTCGATCTTTTGTTTGCTTGAACTGATCATCATGAGTGACTTTAGTATGACAAAAACAGATGATGGCCGGACTCCTAAAATTGGACGATCTGGCAATCTAGATGCTAAAACTTTTTTTGGGGACAAGGGAACGTTATAGGAAAAGAAACTATCTAAGAATTCTTCAATTGTGTTGGAACTTTGACTTGTGATAATGCCCCTATACTTAAAAGAACTAAAACTTATGAAGAAGCTATTTCAGCGCTAGTTCTGAAACTTGAAAACAGATCTATCCGTACTCATCCTACCTTGCAAAGATTGTTTTATGAGCTTCCCATTATAAAGGATCCGAAGGCTAAAAAGTTAGCTACTATTGTTCTTATGAATGAATTTGATCACATAATATGGGAAGGTAGGGAATTTTTTGATTTTAATGGTATGAACCGTGAAAAACCGGTAATAGATGAGATCCTTTACAATAGTGTCTATGTGTTAAGACATTTGCTTGGTAATAACCAAACTTTTGATGAGAACCTTAGAAAGGAAATTCCCGTTTTGGATGTGATCCAACAAGTTTGTAATGATGTTAATCAACAATATTCTTGGATTGTAGCTGGGAATCAAATGGGATATAAAGATGGACAACTTGATAATGCTAAAATTTATATGTATAATGTGTTTCAAGTTATATTTGAGAAACCTCCTAACAAAACATGTCTATGGAAAATAAGAATAAAGATGACAATACTTGAATCTATGCATTATGCCTAGCTAGGGGCATAAAACGATAGCGCTTGTTGGGAGGCAACCCAATGAATAAAATTTATTTTTTCCTTTTTCTTTCAGTTCTTGAGTGTTTGCACAATTATGCTACTGTTATGATTGTGTTTTTATGTTTCAATTAGTGTTTGTGCCAAGTAAAACCTTTGGGATCATGTTGGGTGATAGTTGATTTTATATTGTTGAAAAATGGAAACTTTTGCGCCTAGTAGCATAATTTTTAAAAATCATAGATGTGTGATAAAATTCTGACTTTTTTACACAAGATTGATATACAAATTTCCTACATTTCCTAATTTCTCAGAATTTTTGGAGTTACATAAGTACGGGCAAAGTCCAGATTACTACGAACTATTTTGTTTTTGACAGATTCTGTTTTTGTTGCATTGTGTGCTTATTTTGATGAATCTATGGATTGTATGAGGGGCTATAAGCCATGGTAAAGTTGGAATACTGTAGGTATAATGCAATAATAAAATATGAATGGGTTTGCAATAATACTTAGAGTGGTGATTTGCTTTGTTATACTAACGGATCTCACGAAGGTTTTGCTAAGTTTTGTGTGATTGAAGTTTTCAAGTTCCGGTTGAGATCATGATGGATGAAGGAACAAGAAGTGAAAATAGTTTAAGGTTGGGGATGCCCGTGTCACCCCAATTTAATATTCAAGTAGAACCAAGCAATTAAGCTTGGGGATGCCCCAGAAGGCATCCCCTCTTTCTTCTGACAACCATCGGTAATTTTACTTGGAGCTATATTTTTATTCGTCACATATCATGAGTTTTGCTTGGAGCGTCTTGTATTACATGAGTCTTTGCTTGTTTTTCTTTTTAGTTTGTCGCCTTGCTGGACACACCTATTTGAGAGAGCTATAAGGATGCTATGATTTGTTAGAATTGCTCTATGTGCTTTACTTAAAAAAATTGAGCTATGGAATTGCTCTAGTGCTTCACTTATATCTTTTTGAGCATGGTGTGCTTTAAATTTGTGAAGAGATACTCTCATGCTTCACTTAGATTAATTTTAGTGTTAGTAAATATTTGAAAGAAATTCTTTAGTGCTTCACTTATATTATTTTGAGAGATGAAAAATTTTATGCTCATGTTCTTCACTTAAATTTGTTTGAGCATGTCAAAAGCAATTGCGATATATGAAATTAGTCCCAAAGTGATAGATATTCAAGAGGGATCTAATCAAAATTTTCATGAAAATCATTGGACAAAATAAACTTGATTCTCTGTAATAGTTTTAAGATATGATGATAGTAATATATGACTCATGTTGGTGAGTAATTATGCTTTAGTAAGAATATTGGTGTTAAGGTTTGTGATTCCCTATGCAAGCACGAAAGTCAATAGTTATGCAATAAAATTACACCCTACTTATGGTGTATTATTCGGTGTTAGTTATGCTTAATGCTCGTTTATGAGAATTTTCTTTTCTTGGTTGGTTGCTTCTCAATCTATTTGCTACCCTCCATTTGTCGAAGTGGGAATACTACATGTGCATCTAAAATCCTTAAACCCAGTTATGCCATATGATTCCACCATACCTACCTATATGCGGTATTTTCCTGTCATTCTAAGTAAATTTGTATGTGCCAACTCTAATTTTCAAAATTAATTTCCTTTTTTGTGCGCGTAGCGCTCATGAAGCAGCATGGGTGGCCAATATTTTTCCATGATAGATGTGTTATTCTCAAGATGAGTGTTTATTCACTTTTCATTGCACGAGAATGTGGCGGTAATAGGGATGCCCAGTCCCGAAATGAAAGAGAAATTTACTTTACGTTGTCAAATAATAAATTCCTTGAAAAGTGTTGGTATGGAAGGCACATGTGGATATGGCTAGCCATGGATTGTGAAAGAATTGTGGAAAAGGGAATAAACTTTATTTTATGTTTGGGAACCACCTATGATGTATCTAGCATCAATAGTATTGGGAACTACTCAGTCATTTTAATTGATGGGAAAAGCATGCCTCTCAAAATATTTTATCTCTCAATTTAAGCTCTGAGCTCTGGCACCTCTACAAATCTCTGATTCCCTCTACAAAGGGCCTAGCTATTTACTTTATGCAATTTTTATTTTTATTTTGAGTCTCCATCTTCTCTTATAAAGCACCAACCAGGGAGCACTATGATCATACTTGTGCATTGGATGTAGCTAATATTCGAGTGTGTTTTGTGAATGGATGATGGTCTAGGGATAGCTTTCTTTAGTGTTGATATTCTGAAAGACATGGTTGCTTCTTGATATACTTGAGTATTGAAGTCTTCATGTCAATTATATACTATTGCTTTGAACCATCTAAAAGTCCAAATTTCCATGCTATAAAAGAAAGGAATATGTGATGAACATGTTAGGCAACATTTCACATAAAAAATTCTGTTTTTACCATTTACATACTCGAGGATGAGAAGGAATTAAACTTGGGGATGCTGATACGTCTCCAACGTATCTATAATTGTTGATTGTTCCATGCAGTTATATTATCATTCTTGAATGTTTTACCTTGATTTTATAGCAACTTTATAACATGTTTTGGTACTAACCAATTGACATAGTGCCCAGTGTCAGTTGTTGTTTTTTGCATGTTTTTTACTTCACAGAATATCAGTAACAAACGAAGTCCAAATGCCATGAAACTTTTTGGAGATTTTTTGGGACCAGAATGAAACTTGGGAGCCAAGGAAGCACCAGGGGGAGGCCCATGGGGCCCACCACCCACCTGGGTGCGCCAGAGGCCCCAGGCGCGCCATGATGGGTGTTGGGGCCCATGGAGGTCTCCTCCACCGCCTCTCAACTATATAAATACTTAGATATTCCCAAAACCCTAGGGGAGTGAGCAAAATAAATTCGAGCCGCCACAAGTTCCACAACCACGAGATCCAATCTAGAGCCTTATTTTGGTACTCTGCCGGAGGGGAACATGATCACGGAGGGGTTCATCATCCTCATTGGTGCTCCTATAATGATGCATGAGTAGTTCACCATAGACCTACGGGTCTGTAGGCAGTAGCTAGATGGCTTCTTCTCTCTTTTTGATTCTCAATACAATGTTCTTGAATATATATATGATGTAATGACTTTTTGCGGTGTGTTTGTTAGGATCTGATGAATTGCGAGTTCACGATTAGATCTATCTATGTATATTATTTGAGTCTTCTTTGATCTCTTATATGCATGATTATTATAGCCTCATATTTCTTCTTCGAAACTTTGGTTTGGTTTGGCCAACTAGATCAATTTTTCTTGCAATGGGTAGAGGTGCTTTGTGATGGGTTTGATCTTGCGGTATCCTCACCCAGTGATCGAAGGGGTATCGGGGCACGCATATATCATTGCTATAAGGATAAAAAGATTGGGTCTATTCCTACATGAATATATCTTGTGTACATCATGTCATCATTCTTATTGCATTACTCCGTTTCTCCATGAACTTAATACACTAGATGCATGTTGGATAGCTGTCGATGTGTGGAGTAATAGTAGTAGATGCAGGCAAGAGTCGGTCTACTAATCTTGGACGGGATGCCTATATACATCAATACATGATCATTGCCTTGGATATCATCATAATTATTTTCTCTTCTAACAATTTCCCAATAGTAATTTGTTTACCCACAGTATGCTATTTTCTCGAGAGAAGCCACTAGTGAAATCTACGGCCCCCGGGTCTATCTTTATCATATTGGTTTCAGATCTATTATTCCAAAAACCAAAAAATACTTTGCTGCACTTTTTCTTTACTTATTTTATTTTGTGTTTTTCCAAGATCCAATTATCCAATCTTATATAGACCAATCTATCTTTTTACCATTGTAGCGACCCGACCCGAATGGATCAAGTCTCTGTGCTTAGGTGTCATCCCTGGATCGGTATGCTGACACACACAGTACTCGAAGGATTTATAACAGAGGTAAATCACATGTATAAAGTAACGTAAATACTATTACCTCAATCCAAAATAGCGGAAGCAACAAGGTTGTGGATTCCCATCAACACCAACGGCAAAGTTGAGTGTAGAAATCGTAACCCTAACGTATCACTTACTCGTCGTAAGAAACCTGCAACATAAGACGTTGCAGCCCGAAACGGGTCAGTACATTGAATGTACTGGCAAATTCACACCATAGAGAATGATGAATAAAGACTATCACTACATGCATATATGGTTGGTGGAAAAGCTCTATGGTTATAAGGTTTTGTGTAAAGCCAATTTTTTTCCTACTGCAAAGGAATAAATTTATTTAACTATCATGGTGGTTGTGAAACATTGAGAATGGTTGACAGCATTCTCAATCCCAATTAAAAAATAATTAAAACCCAACAACATTAATTAGAAGTAACATGTTGAGATTCACATGATATTCAAGTACTAGATACTCAAGTTGTCCATAACCGGGGACACGGCTAATCATGATTAGTTTGTACACTCTGCAGAGGTTTGCGCACTTTTCCCACATGACTCGATCGCCTCCATTTGTTTTCTCGCACTACATGGTGTTTGAGAACCGGATGACCGAGACATAGTCTTTCAGAAGCGCTAGCACCTTACATGTGGGGTAGACCGTACCACCTACAACCCCTACATCTGCTAGTCCACCCCGTAAGAGTTTGCACAACTTAGTCAACTACGCCAGAGCCCATAGTAGCATGTGGCTGCACACGAAAGTTTCTAGTTTGAAAGATCTTATGATCCCTTTGAGCCTGGGTGGCGGTCCAAAATAAAACAGGCAAGTCTTGATAGACATCAGGTGCCACAATCCACCCAGATGTGTGTTAGGTTGCCACCTTAGATAAACCATTAAAATTATCAACTCACATCTGTCATGGATATCACTCACCCAATCCACGTCTACTAGCATAGCATGGCATAATAAGCAAACGTAGAAGTAACTCCCAAAGGTTTCATAATAATACAGGTAATAGGTACTACCTCATCTACTTCCCATCCCACAATTTACTTAGATCCTAATCATGCAATGTGTGAGGATTGATCTAATGCAATAAAACATGGGTTGTAGAAAAGGTATGATCAAAGTGTGAACTTTCCTGCAATGTAGATGAAGATGATTCGCACTTAAAACTCTTGATAGATCTACTCGTCACACTCCGGTCAATCTATCGTAAGCAAACAATAGTAACCACACAATAAGTACTCATCTAATGCACAAGTAAAACTCGAACAAGAGAACGAACCAGATAGTTCAACTTAAGAACTCCGGTTGCAAAGAAAGAACGAACCGAACAAAGAAACGGAAAACAAACGGCGGAAGAAAACAACTCGGTTCTAGCAAGTTGAATCTAGGTCAAATTTTACCGAGGCAAAAACTTGTTTAAGTTGATTAGACGGAATGGCGGTTTCGAAACAAAACTCCAGGCGCTTGAATCACCTGATTCCGATAAACGAGCGAGAAGAAAGACTAGAACGAAGATCGGATCTGAGATCGCGTTCGCGGAAAAAACGCGGAATAAATCCGATGAGAAAGAAAACGAAGAACGGTTAAACAAACGGACGTCGTTAACTGGGGAAGAATCGGTGATCACGTTCGTTGAGACGAACGGTCCGAAAGAAGAACGAACACCGATCTAGGGTTTTCGGAAAAGAAACCGAAAAAGAAAACGGAAAACCGATCTAGGGTTTCGGAAAAGAAACCGAAAAAGAAAACGGAAAACCGATCTAGGGTTTCGGAAAAGAAACCGAAAAAGAAAACGGAAAACCAATCTAGGGTTTTCGGAAAAGAAACCAAAACAAAGAATCGGAGAGAAAAACCGGAAAAGAAAACTGGAACGGTTTCTTTTAAAAGAACCGAACCGGGGAAGAAAAAGAGAGGCGCGGGGCTACCTCCGGCGAGGCGGGGCGAACGTGGCGACGGCGGCGTGCTAGGGCGGCGGCGGCGGCGCTATAAGGGCGGCGGCGGCGGGTGAGGGGCGCGGGGCGGCGGGTGAGGGGCGCGGGGTGGGGCGCGGCTTGGGGAGGAGAGGGGGTTTGGGTTTTTGGTGTGAGGGGAGGGGGGGGGTCTATGGGGGTATTTATATAGGAGAGGGGAGATATTACTTGGGGTAGGGGACAAGAAATAGAGTAGGAAATAGGAAAAGGAAAAACGAAACAAAGGAAAGAGCTGGCCTAGAATCCTAAAAGGGATTCGGCTAAGAGGCAAGAGGCGGCGGCGGCTGGCGCTCCTGCGCGTGGCGCACAGCGCTCAGGGAGGCTGGGGGCGGCGGCTGGCTGGGCCTTTGGCCCGGCTGGCCGGGGAGGCTCCTTTTTTTTAACTAGTTCAGCGCATAGAAAAAAAACAAAAAGAGAACTAAACGAACTCCAAAAATTCTAAAGTAAATTTTCCCCGACTCCTAAAAATGAGCCGAACAAAATGAACTTTTCTCCGGGCCTAAAATGCAATTTTTGAAAACACGCATTTTTTCCTATCCAAATAAAATGCAAATAAACTCCGGCAAACAAAATTTGATCTATTTATTAGATCTTCATTTTTCCTCAATTTTGGGAAAGTCATATTATTCCCTCTCTCATGTTTTGATATCGGAAAAATAATTGAAGACGAAATAAATAAATCAAATGATCCTCTTTTCAATTCGAGAAAACTCTCAAATATGAAAATAACGAAATCTCCAACTCTCTCCGAAGGTCCTTGAGTTGCGTGAAATTTCTAGGATCGACCAAAAAGCAAGAAAATACGATATGCATGATGATCTAATGTATAACATTCCAAATTGAAAATTTGGGATGTTACAAACCTACCACCCTTAAAAGGAATCTCGTCCTCGAGATTCGGAGAGGTTAGCAAGAAAAGGTTAGGGTTTTGGGGGTCTTCTCAAAATCCATCGATCATCACACGGTGTCTGGGGTGCTACCACCGTTAGAATCATTGTTATTGTTCCATCAAAAATCATATACTCCATCCTTATTTTTGACAGTGTCTGTCTTCTCAGATCCTCGAGAAAATTCCTTCTCTGAACTCTTCTGGTAGTGGCATAACCTTTTACTCAATTCTTCTGTCATTTCATCTTGGTAAGGTTATTCTGTGACTGGGTCTTCTTAGCTGACGGTCTGGTGCCAAAACTAAACAACTATCGATATCTCATGGTGGTCAACAATTTATGGTTTCTCTTGCAGGAAATGGGTCTGGGTTGATCCTCACCGTATAACCTACGGTTGGCAAAGCTGCCTTGTACAAGGGAAAAAATACCTATACCATTCTAAGGCTTAAACAAGGTTTTGATCGTCGTCTCTTTACTATAGGTAAGTCACTCAGATTTACCATCCCATATAGCAAGGTGAATAATAAGAGTAAGTCGGTATGGTGATCAATCCATCCCGCACCCAAATCATTACCTTGTATACGGTTTAGCGAATCTCGCATTCTAACACTCGGTCATCCTCAGAAGCATTGCAGAATTTCTCTCGTCGACGAACCAAGTTCGGATTAATCCATTGATTCTGCAAGCCAGACAAACATCTATCGTTCCTTCACAACTCTCAGGTTTTGCGTAAACTCCTATAAAATCGTCTGTCGATAAAATCGTAACTTCTTTCAGGGTTTTTCCTTCAGCAAGAATGTGCTTGCTTCTTGGCAGGTCCTGGGGCCTGTGGGTTATGGCCCATCTCATCACTTGTAGTCCTTGAACTTATCATCGGGCAACTGATCATTGTTCCAACTTCCTAGTATTCTTAAATCCATCCAATTGTACTGTCTTCCTTCCTTCTATTGGCACCAAACCAAGACGTGAGTACTCAGACTTGTCATGAGGTTGCCATTGCTCCATATTACCAACATCATACCTCCATTATATCCAACAGTACTTCATCTCTTCATCCTCGTGGGATTTCCCACATATCGAGGTAAAAACTTATACTTATGAAGTCCATACTCTACTTCGTGGAACATCATTATCCTTTCCAGGGTAAGCGTCCTTACAGGGGAATATTGGCCATCTCTGCATGGCACTTCTTCAACTGGGAAATGTGAAATACATCATGAACTCCTGACTGTCCTTCGGGTGACTCCAACTTGTTGGCCACTTCTCCCATACGCTCCAAAACTCGGTATGGTCCTACAAATCTCGGGGCTGACTTTTACCTTAACTCCAATTCGTTTAACTCCTCGCAGAGGGAACACATGAAGACATGCTCTGTCTCCAATTTCATAGACTGCCTCCTTGAGTTTTTGAGTCTACATAACTCTTCTGCCTAGACTAAGCTACCTTCAGTCTATCTCAAATCAACTTAACATTCTCTTCTGACTCCTTGATCACATTTGGTCCAAACAACTGACGGTCTCCAACTTCATCCCACATACTCTTGGGGCATCACACATATCGAGACAAAACTCGTATTCATTTTGTCCGAAATCCACTCAGTGGTGTATGCTTATCTTTTCCAGGGGTCAACGGTTCTTACAGGGTACTACCACCCTTAAAATGCTCCAATATTTTATAGACCATATTTCTCATATCCTCAAAAATGGTCAACATCTTTCCTCATGGAGTAACTCATAAAATCCAAATCAGTACCAACACTGCTAACTTCATTCATTCTCAAATTATTACAATCTCCTGTTTTTCCATTACATGCCTCAACTCAACAACTCAATTTAAAGGAAAATGTTCACACTACTACTACTATATTACTTCTGGTACAAACTCAACTACTTATCACAAGTCTCCTTCTCCTTCGGACAATCTCTGGCAAAGTGCCCTGCTTTATTACAACTAAAACATATTACTTCTGACAAGTATCGAGGTTTCCTTTTGGGGCATTTGTTGAGGTAGTGCCCTGACTCCTTGCACCCATAACAGGTGACATGACTCAGATCCTTCCTGGGATCCAATCTACTTCTCTTTCTGGACTTTTCCATTCCAATCAGGGCTTCTATTTCCTGTGGGTCATACTCTACTTCCTCAACCGGGAATTCTACTAGATCCCCATTCATACAATTCTGGGAGATGTGCCCTTCTTCTCCACATGAATAGCAAGACTTGGTGTAGGGTTTAATTGGTTCTTCTTTGGGTGTGTCCTCCACCTCTTTCTTCATCACAAGTTCTTCTAAACTTTCCATAAGAGCTCCTTTCATTGCTTCTTCCTTCTGCTGGATGGTTCTTTGTACCAAGGGGTAAATGTGACACTGAGCAGGGTAATGGGTAGTCCCTTCACACAAGAAACAAGTGATCTGCCTAGTTGGGCATTCTTCAGCCGGGTGACTTCCTTCACAGTTAGGGCATTCATCCTTGTGTTCTTTATGGGTGTGTCCTATTTCTCCACAAATATTGCATGCACAAGGTTTCCTTATATCCTTTCCATAAGACTTCAACTTCTGGGACACAAGGTGATATCTTTGTAGAGTCAACTTTAATTCTCTCCAAGTGGTTACTCCTGGCCATCCATTCATGGTTTGGTACATCCTCCACCAAGTAGCAGCACCTCTTCCAAAGCATTGAAGAGCATGTTGGGCCATATCCTTTCCGACTATAGGGTTGTTCTCCATATGTTCCTCCATGTTCTGAATCCATCGGTCTGTCTCCAATTGACTCATCAGTCCAAAAAATACAAGCTCATCTCCATTCATCATCTATTGGGTCCATGGGTTTGGGGTGAGATAAGAGAGATCAAGAGAGAGGAAAGCACACAATACAAACAAAAGTTTTGAAAAGACAGATTTTTGTTGTGGCTGTCGAAAAACATCAAACAAATGACAGCTCACAAATGTCGCATCTAACGTAGGTATATAATAGGGGTTTGGTCTTCTAAAGGTCAATGAATCTTCAACGTCTCCAAACTCTTCAAGCCTTGTTCAAGCCTCCAATGGCTTCTTCCAATCATGCTTGTCCTTCTCAAGTTCTTTTGCCAGATCATCTCTGTTGACGTGAAATCTCTCGTGACATCCTGTAACATTCTGGAGTTGCATTTCAAACTTCTAGGTTTCAACATCCTTGGCATGAACCATGGTCCTACTGTCCTTCAGTTCCTGACGAATCTCCTGTATCTCAAGGTTTTACTTCTCTAGCTTGGCTGCTTTCAACTTCTGGTCTTAAGTTCTTCACGAAATGCTTCCTTGTCTAATACGACTTCCCGGAGCTCCATTTTAAACTTCTTGATGTACTACTCCAGATCTTGGTGATACACTAGCTAAGTTTAAAACTGCATCCTTTGCTGATAGATGCTCCATCAGCCTTCTACCATCCAATCCTTCTGAAGGAATGCATGCTTAGCTCAGCTCGGTGACCACAATATCAATGGTGATGACATCACGGATAGCCGTGTTTCTGCCCTTGTCATTGCCATGAGCTATCTTGCCAGTTGATATCTCCTGCCTTAGGGTTTTCTTGACAAAACTTTGAGTTCCCAACTCTCCATGTTTTGGTCTTTCTCCAATACACCTTGATCTCGGGTATTGACAACTTCCATAGTCTACCAAGTTCCATAAGGGTAGCCTTCCTAGGTCATACAAATCTGGGAATTCTTTAGAGCCTTCCAATTCTACTTGTCTTCGGCCTTCAACCGTTGTAGTTTCCATTATTCCGATGCACGGAAAATACTCTTCATTCCGAAGTGGTCTTAGTTGTCCGATATCTTGTACTTCTTGGAGTGGTCTCATCAGTGGAATCTTCGAGGGGTCAAAAGGGGAAAGGGGTATGGTCTCACTAAAAAGAATTTTTGAATAAGCTCAGAAGAGAAGAGAGGTAAAAGATCTTTTTGAAAGGGAAAGTTGTAGAGAAAAAATCTCTGCTATGGGCTTGCCGGTTTCTAGGGTCACGTCCTACAGTCAACATGTGCTCTGATACCATCTTGTAGCGACCCGACCCGAATGGATCAAGTCTCTGTGCTTAGGTGTCATCCCTGGATCGGTATGCTGACACACACAATACTCGAAGGATTTATAACAGAGGTAAATCACATGTATAAAGTAACGTAAATACTATTACCTCAATCCAAAATAGCGGAAGCAACAAGGTTGTGGATTCCCATCAACACCAACGGCAAAGTTGAGTGTAGAAATCGTAACCCTAACGTATCACTTACTCATCGTAAGAAACCTGCAACATAAGATGTTGCAGCCGAAACGGGTCAGTACATTGAATGTACTGGCAAATTCACACCATAGAGAATGATGAATAAAGACTATCACTACATGCATATATGGCTGGTGGAAAAGCTCTATGGTTATAAGGTTTTGCGTAAAGCCAATTTTTTTCCTACTGCAAAGGAATAAATTTATTTAACTATCATGGTGGTTGTGAAACATTGAGAATGGTTGACAGCATTCTCAATCCCAATTAAAAAATAATTAAAACCCAACAACATTAATTAGAAGTAACATGTTGAGATTCACATGATATTCAAGTACTAGATACTCAAGTTGTCCATAACCGGGGACACGGCTAATCATGATTAGTTTGTACACTCTGCAGAGGTTTGCGCACTTTTCCCACATGACTCGATCGCCTCCGTTTGTTTTCTCGCACTACATGGTGTTTGAGAACCGGATGACCGAGACATAGTCTTTCAGAAGCGCTAGCACCTTACATGTGGGGTAGACCGTACCACCTACAACCCCTGCATCTTCTAGTCCACCCCGTAAGAGTTCGCACAACTTAGTCAACTACGCCAGAGCCCATAGTAGCATGTGGCTGCACACGGAAGTTTCTAGTTTGAAAGATCTTATGATCCCTTTGAGCCTGGGTGGCGGTCCAAAATAAAACAGGCAAGTCCTGATAGACATCAGGTGCCTCAATCCACCCAGATGTGTGTTAGGTTGCCACCTTAGATAAACCATTAAAATTATCAAGTCACATCTGTCATGGATATCACTCACCCAATCCACGTCTACTAGCATAGCATGGCATAATAAGCAAACGTAGAAGTAACTCCTAAAGGTTTCATAATAATACAGGTAATAGGTACTACCTCATCTACTTCCCATCCCACAATTTAATTAGATCCTAATCATGCAATGTGTGAGGATTGATCTAATGCAATAAAACATGGGTTGTAGAAAAGGTATGATCAAAGTGTGAAGTTGCCTGCAATGTAGATGAAGATGATTCGCACTTAAAACTCTTGATAGATCTACTCATCACACTCCGGTCAATCTATCGTAAGCAAACAATAGTAACCACACAATAAGTACTCATCTAATGCACAAGTAAAACTCGAACAAGAGAACGAACCAGATAGTTCAACTTAAGAACTCCGGTTGCAAAGAAAGAACAAACCGAACAAAGAAACGGAAAACAAACGGCGGAAGAAAACAACTCGGTTCTAGCAAGTTGAATCTAGGTCAAATTTTAGCGGGGCAAAAACTTGTTTAAGTTGATTAGACGGAACGGCGGTTTCGAAACGAAACTCCAGGCGCTTGAATCACCTGATTCCGATAAACTAGCGAGAAGAAAGACTAGAACGAAGATCGGATCTGAGATCGCGATCGCGGAAAAGGCGCGGAATAAATCCGATGAGAAAGAAAACGAAGAACGGTTAAACGAACGGACGTCGTTAACCGGGGAAGAATCGGTGATCACGTTCGTTGAGACGAACGGTCCGAAAGAAGAACGAAAACCGATCTAGGGTTTTCGGAAAAGAAACCGAAAAAGAAAACAGAAAACCGATCTAGGGTTTCGGAAAAGAAACCAAAAAAGAAAACGGAAAACCGATCTAGGATTTCGGAAAAGAAACCGAAAAAGAAAACGGAAAACCGATCTAGGGTTTTCGGAAAAGAAACCGAAACGAAGAATCAGAGAGTAAAACCGGAAAAGAAAACTGGAACAGTTTCTTTTAAAAGAACCGAACCGGGGAAGAAAAAGAGAGGCGCGGGGCTACCTCCAGCGAGGCGGGGCGAACGGTGGCGACGGCGGCGTGCTAGGGCGGCGGCGGCGGCGCTATAGGGGCGGCGGCGGCGGGTGAGGGGCGCGGGGCGGCGGGTGAGGGGCGCGGGGTGGGGCGTGGCTTGGGGAGGAGAGGGGGGGTTGGGTTTTTGGTGTGAGGGGAGGGGGGGTCTATGGGGGTATTTATATAGGAGAGGGGAGATATTACTTGGGGTAGGGGACAAGAAATAGAGTAGGAAATAGGAAAAGGAAAAATGAAACAAAGGAAAGAGCCGGCCTAGAATCCTAAAAGGGATTCGGCTAAGAGGCAAGAGGCGGCGGCGGCTGGCGCTCCTGCGCCTGGCGCGCAGCGCTCAGGGAGGCTGGGGGCGGCGGCTGGCTGGGCCTTTGGCCTGGCTGGCCGGGGAGGCTCCTTTTTTTTTAACTGGTTCAGCGCGCAGAAAAAAAAACAAAAAGAGAACTAAACGAACTCCAAAAATTCGAAAGTAAATTTTCCCCGACTCCTAAAAATGAGCCGAACAAAATGAACTTTTCTCCGGGCCTAAAATGCAATTTTTGAAAACGCGCATTTTTCCCTATCCAAATAAAATGCAAATAAACTCCGTCAAACAAAATTTGATCTATTTATTAAATCTTCATTTTTCCTCAATTTTGGGAAAGTCATATTATTCCCTCTCTCATATTTTCATATCGGAAAAATAATTGAAGACGAAATAAATAAATCAAATGATCCTCGTTTCAATTCGAGAAAACTCTCAAATATGAAAATAACGAAATCTCCAACTCTCTCTGAAGGTCCTTGAGTTGCGTGAAATTTCTAGGATCGACCAAAAAGCAAGAAAATACGATATGCATGATGATCTAATGTATAACATTCCAAATTGAAAATTTGGGATGTTACAACCGTGGAGGGATTGACAACCCCTCTTACGCGTCGGGTTGCAAGTACTTGTTCTTTGTGTGCAGGTACCATTTACACAGTGTGGTTGGTTCTCCTACTGGATTGATAACCTTGGTTTCATAACTGAGGGAAACACCTACCGTAGCTGTACTTCATCATCCTTTCCTCTTTGGGAAAATACCAACACAGTTTCAAGCAGCATCACCCATCAGAGTTCAAATCCTAGATTTAACATTGGTGCTCACATTTTTCTGGATTTGTTTCTGCTCTTCCAGCGATGTGCTTTTAGTGGGAGGATACGTTCCTTTCGACTACAAAGGCATCTTTGATGACTTCTTCAATCTCAAGATGATGTGCCAGCTCAGTCTCTCAGAGGTGCTCATAGGGGTAGGGTGTGTGTGCATTCATAGGGGTGAGTGTATCTGCATATGAATGAGCGCCTGCATCTGTATTGTGTTAAAAAACCTCACGCGACCATGGATACTTGAGTAGAATGATACAGGGTGCTTAGACTGAAGAAAACAAAAGGCTAACTCTGTGGGATAAGCATTGTGATGTCGTTCGCTCCGGCTCTAACCAAGAGACACATGTCTTCCTAGATGGCTTGCACCACGCATGTAGCTGACGGAGAGAGGAAAGACCCTGAAGAAAGCAGCATGGGACAATGAGCAAGAGATCACCCACCAGTCCGGAAATGCCATCGTCTGGTCATGAGGGGGCAGTGCATCAGCTTCTGGGGTTTGATCGCACAGGAAATGGTCGTGGTGAGGGTGACCTCACCACGCCAGATAGTCGGCGGTCCAGCATCTGTCCTAGAGGGTGAGCTGGACGAAGACCTTGATACAAAGGGTTGCCCAAGTACGTCAGGTGAGCTGCTAGGAGGGGATGTCAATGGAGTCATGGAATAGAGCCAAGTAGAACAACTTCATGTAGTGCTGACTAGATTACATCCATCACAAACAAAGCTTGTCCAGCCATCACAGAGGTTGTAGTAGAGCAAACACTGCTAGAGCTCGACGCACTACACCAAGGCGGCATGGCTGAGTGCATCATGAATGTCACGAACCTAGTCGTGCAAGGGGATACCTGTCAGGACCCCGACTCAATGCCACATCGATCTAGCATGTAACACCTCATATCACTTTGCGGCCTCACGCACGGTATCCCCACGGGTGTCGCCTTACCTTTGCCCGGGACCGTTTGCGCCTTTTGGCACACGTATATGATGGTGTCGCTAGCATCCATATGATAAAGAGCCCGGGCTGACATGGCTAGTCGTAAACCCAAAGTGGCACTAACTTACAAGGACAGGCATCCATGACCCAGCATCGAACGTGTCGGTCATCAGCGAGTGAATCCAGGCTGTAGCACTGGGCTAACAGGACTCCGGTGAACCGGGCTGTAGCAGGCTAACAGGACTCCGGTATTCATCGCGTAAAATTTCCAGAAGGGACAGACACAGGATCGAAGAAGGACACATGCCGGCCAGCCTAAGTGTTCCGGAGCAGTAGCAAGCTACCAGGGCTCAGTGGAAGCACTAGGAGACATTTCCCGGTAAGAGAGGCTACTAAGAATAAACAACTAGATAGTCAGATCCCACACATAGCAATACACATTACACGTACGCATAACATGCAAGTATGTGATGTACAACATGGCATCACAGCATAACCCAACAACTCAAATAGATAAAGGCTCAGAAGAGCCATCATAGCATTTATTGCAAACAGGGGTCACAAGACCCATCATACAGAGCATACAAGCAACAAGCGGAAGCATTACATGTCTGGGTACAGACATCAACAAATGAAAAAGGCTGAGAGCCTGACTATCTACAACGTCCGATCAAGATCGTAGCTGAGGTACAAGCTACTCGTCGAAGTCCATGAGAACACTAGTAAGACCGAAGTCTCCGCTGCAAAAACATAAATGAAGCAACATGAGTACAAAGGTACTCAGCAAGACTTACATCAGATCCTAGCATACATGCATTTGTATCAAGAGGGTACTGTGGGGTTTAGTTGCAGCAAGCCAGCTTTGACTCTGTGGCTATCCTGTTCTACGACTACCAGAAACTCTTGAGGTGAGACAACGTGCACGAGTCCACTAATCACCACACAATACACTACTATGGATTCATCCCCGTCTCCCTACGAGAAGGCCATCCATAGCACTCACACTTGTCTTGAGCATTTTAGAGTATCCACTTCAAGTTGTCTATGTACCATGTAAGCATCCAAGAAGTCCATAACCGCGGACCCGGCTATTCGAATAGACCATGGTAACCCTGCAGGGGTGTACTTCTTCACACATGCTCTCGCCACTTACCGCCATGTACACGTCATGTATCTCGGGAACCTTCAAGCGGAAGCCTGGCGAGGGTGTCGGCCACGACCTGACTAACCACACAAGACTCTAGCCCAGGTTTATCGCCTATTCGGGTTCCATCCGCAAGGAGATCCGGCCGGGGTGTCGCTCACGGCCCCAAACGATGTGCGCAGGGTTCCCGAGCCCACCATCCGGGTGCCACTCGGTACACCAGGCCACGTGTGCCTAGTTTGTCCCAACCCCACCCTGCCGGGTGCCACTTGGTAGAAAAATAGCACTACCTACAAACACCAGAAACTAGTTGCGACTCCTGGACAGAGACCAAGTTGGTTAATAAGTCGAGAGGGGTCGAGTTACCGGAACCCAATGTGTGGTAGTATCGAGTCATTGGGAAACATACATAGAACTCAGTGCTTAAGGACGGTTCTAGTGAGACAACCCACCATGTACTCCTACATGGCCTCTCACCGCTACCTTTACCAAATCGTGTTCACACACTTCACTCTCAGCATTAGAACATATCGTAACACTCCAATTCATTCCCAATGAATCAGACCTGACACAACTCTAAGCAATAGCAGGCATAGCATGGTAGGAACACAACATGGCTCAATCAACTCCTACACATGCTAGTGGGTTTCAACTATTTACTGTGGCAATGACAGGTCATGCAGAGGAATGGGTTCAACTACCGCAGCACAAAATAGCAGATGAATCGTTGTTGTCCTAATGCAATAACTGAGAGCAGGAGCGAGAGAGTAGGGTTTTATCGAAATGAACAAGGGGGTTTGCTTGCCTGGTAAATCAACAGAGGAGGCACTGCTTCACAGACAGGTACTCTGGAACAGCTCCGGAGCAGGACCTATCGAGAAGGAACGGTGCCGGCAATCAATACACAAACATATGCAACAATATGATGCATGAACATGGCATGAAGATGTGATGTTGTTTGAGCCAATGCAACTAGTAATCATTTGGTTTGAAGTCCATTTGAACCATAAGCTCAAATGCAATTCTAAATTAAGTCTCTTATATATGCCATAATGTGTTTTCTCATATTCAGCATGTATAAGTTGGTTTGTCATGCATGAAACTAGTACAGATGGAAAGATTGCATTTTTCTGATAATTTTTCATATATAAATTATTTTAATCTGAGCTACGGTTGAATTGATATGAATTTTTGAAGTTTAAATCAATTTCTGGAATTTCCTGATTTAATTTAATCCCAGAAATCATATTATTGCGCCAGCATGACGTCAGCACGACGTCAGCAGTCAACTGCGGCTGATGGGGTCAAACCTGACGTGTGGGGTCCACACGTCAGTGACAGGGGGTTAAACAGGGGGTTAATTTAATCCTAATTAAAAGTTAGTGGCGCTGGGGCCCACTGTCAGCCTCAGGGGGGGTTAATTAAGCGGTGATTAGCACTAAGCTAATCACCTGACGGGCCGGGCCCACATGGCGGGGCTCAGGCGACGGGGCTCACCGCCGGCGACCTCTGGACGCGGCGGAGTCCGCGCCACAGGCCACGGGGACTGCGTCTGAGAGCACCGGGGCATAGCCCGGGCTCTCGCGCATCTGGAGGGGCAGGTGGGAGGAGCTGGGGAGGCCGGAGCTCGCCGGAGCAAAGCTCGCGGCGGCGGCCGGAGCTCGGCTTCGAGCGGGAATGGGCTGCGGGGCACGGGGAGGCCACCTGAGGGGCTCGGCGGCACCCTCGTGGCACCGGGAGCACGCTAGGGTGCTTGGTTTGGGCAGAGGCGGGCCGAGACAACGACGGCGACATGGACGGCGGCGAGAAGCTTCGGCCATGGTGGGGAACGGCGCTACGGCGCGGAACTAGGGGGAGAAGAGAGGGGAACGGTGGCGGAGCTCACCGCGGACCCAGCGAAGGCGTCAGCGGGCTCGGGGACGTCCTGCGTGCGGCGAATCGACGACGGTGGTGGTCAAAGCCCGAGGTGGAAGACGACGGCGACGGCGGCTCCACAGGGCGTCCGACGTCTTGTGGGCTTGACGGGGAGCTTCAGGGCGAGGGGGCGGAGCTCCTGCGCGTGTCGGGGAGGCGAGGGGAGGCCGGTGGCGGCGGCTATGGTGAACGGCGGCGACCGACGCGTTCGGACACGGGAGAGAGAGAGAGCGAGGGAGAGGAGAGGAAGAATCGGGGGGAGAGTGAGAGGGTACGGGGGGGCGTGGCGACGCGCGGGATCGTCCAGAGCGACGAGGGGGGCGCCAGGCAAGCAGGGAGGCTGGTGGCGTGGCGCGATGGCGCGCGCGCGCCGGGCGCGCTCCCCTCCCTCTGTCGAGGACGAAGACGACAGAGGAGGAGGCGGGCTGGGCCGCCTGCTGGCTGGGCCGGCCTGCTGCTGCTGGGCTGCACAGGGAGGAGGCCCAGGTAAGTCTCCCTCTTTTATTTTTGTTTTCTATTTTTTTGACATTTGTTTTGATTTAATTAAAATATTAAATCATTTAATTACCTTATGCCAATTTTTGCAGGAGCTAACTATATTATCCCAGAGCTCCTTTATAAATGGCATAATTTTTGGACATATATTAATATATATAACTAATATATTTCAAATGCAAATACTTATGCATTAATTCCAAATGCCCAAAATAAATACCTATGAGCTCTTAAAAATATTGGTTTGATTTTTATCTCTGTCCAATATTTTCAGAGAGCAACATGAGCATTTTCTTGGACCCTTTTGGAGAAATTTTTATTTGGGTCATTTTCAAAATGATTCTGAGGGTTCCACCAATCCTCATTTCAAATTTAAATGAAAATTTAAACATGATGCACAAATGACTAGCTAGTCTAGGTCATACCAGACTAGGGATGTGACAACTCGCCCCCACTTGAAAGAATCTCGTCCCGAGATTCAGGGGTCGACGGAAAGAAAGCGGGGTACTCCAGTCGAAGACGATCTTCTCGCTCCCAAGTAGCTTCTCTCTCGGAATGATGAGACCACTGAACTTTGAGAAACTTGACGTTCTGACGTCGCGTAACACGCTCGGCTTGATCAAGAATGCGAAACGGGTACTCTCGGTATGTGAGGTTATCTTGGAGATCAAGCGTTTCGTGGTCCACTCCGCGGATGGGATCCGAGAAGCAACGCTTGAGTTGAGAGACGTGGAAGACATCATGAACTCGAGAAAGATGTGGGGGTAGTTCCAATTGGTAGGCAACCTCTCCTCGTTTAGCGAGAATACGAAAAGGACCAATGTAACGAGGAGCCAACTTGCCCTTGATACCGAAACGATGGGTACCCTTCAAAGGAGTAACCCGAAGGTAAGCCTGGTCGCCAATTTCATAAGTCATATCCTTATGATGACGATCGTACTGGCTTTTCTGACGAGACTGGGCTGTTTTCAAATTCTCACGAATGATGCGAACTTGCTCTTCTGCCTCCTGGATCATGTCCGGTCCAAAGAATTGTCTTTCACCGGTTTCTGACCAGTTCAAAGGTGTTCGACATCTCCGTCCATAGAGAACCTCAAAAGGAGCTTTCTTGAGGCTGGATTGATAGCTATTGTTATAAGCAAACTCGGCAAAAGGAAGACATTTCTCCCAATCCATCCTGAATGAGATAACGCAAGCTCTAAGCATGTCTTCGAGAATTTGGTTGACCCGTTCCACCTGACCACTCGACTGAGGGTGGAAAGCGGTATTGAAGGAAAGATGGGTTCCCATGGCAGTTTGGAAACTCTCCCAGAAATGAGAAGTGAAAAGACGGCCACGGTCTGAATTGATCTCTAGTGGAACACCATGGAGTGATACTATTCGAGAAATGTATAAGTCAGCAAGCTGACTAGCAGTGATATTTTCTCGAACAGGAAGGAAGTGAGCCACTTTGGAAAGACGATCAACGACTATGAAGATAGTGTTATTCCCTCTCTTGGTCCTGGGAAAGCCGGTGATGAAGTCCATACCAACTTTATCCCATTTCCATTCAGGAATAGCTAAAGACTGAAGGGTGCCAGCAGGTCTTTGATGCTCTGCCTTAACGCGACGACAAACGTCACATTTAGCAATGAACTCAGCGATTTCTCTCTTCATCCTAGTCCACCAGAACCTCTGGCGTAGGTCCTGATACATCTTAGTACTACCGGGATGAATCGTGAGAGGAGATTCATGCGCCTCCTTGAGAATCAATTGTCGAAGATGTTGCTTCTTGGGGACCACCAGGCGGTTCCCAAAGAAAACAACACCTCGATCATCTATAGAGAAACTACCAGCAATACCCTTGGCAAGGTTTCTCCTGATCCGGGTAATCCCCGTATCATGCTTCTGGGCTTCTATGATAAGATCCACAAGGGTAGGTTTCGCCACCAAGGTAGAAAGGAATCCGTGAGGAGCAATGTGAAGATTAAGCTTACAGAATTCCTCATGGATAAGTGGTTGGCCTTGCTGCAACATGAGATTGTTGCAATAGGATTTATGGCTTAGAGCATCAGCCATGACATTGGCTTTGCCTGGGGTGTAGGTAATCCCTAGATCATAATCTGTGATTAACTCCAACCAACGTCGTTGCCTAAGGTTCAGATCCGGTTGGGTGAAGATATACTTGAGACTCTGGTGATCGGTGTAGATCTCGCAACGTTTACCAAGGAGGTAATGTCGCCAGGTCTTGAGTGCATAGACTATGGCTGCAAGCTCTAGATCATGTGTAGGATAATTATCCTCATGTGGATGCAACTGTCGAGATGCATAGGCAATCACATGACGATCCTGCATAAGAATGCAACCTAGTCCCTGTCGTGAGGCGTCGCAGTAGATAATAAAGTCTTTAGTGAAATCCGGTGGCACAAGTATGGGAGCAGAAGTCAGACGTCTTTTCAGTTCCTGAAAACTGTACTCACACTGTGGGGACCACTCGAACTTTTTATCTTTCTTGAGAAGTTCCGTGAGGGGTTTGGCTACTTTGGAGAAATTTTCAACAAAGCGGCGACAATAGCTGGCTAGACCAAGGAAACTCCTAACTTGTTTAACGGTCTCAGGTGGAGTCCAATCGAGAACAGCCTGAACTCTTTCGGGATTGACAGCAATGCCCTTACCAGAGATTACGTGGCCTAGGTAGGTCACTTCTGGCAACCAAAATTCACACTTGGAGAACTTGGCATAAAGGCGGTGCTCTCTGAGTTTTTCTAACACAAGTCTAAGATGTTCGGCATGCTCTTCCTCGTTCTTCGAGTAAATAAGAATGTCATCAAGGTAAACCACGACGAACTTATCTAAGTACTCCATGAAGATCGAGTTCATCAAGCGGGAGAATGTGGCTGGGGCGTTGGTTAGACCAAAGGACATGACGGTGTACTCGTACTGGCCGTAACGAGTGACAAAAGCTGTCTTGGGAATGCCCCCATTTCTGATTTTGATTTGGGGGTATCCTAACCTTAAATCCATCTTGGAGAAGACCGAGGATCCAGCGAGCTGATCATACAGATCGTTGATCCTGGGGAGCGGATATTTGTTCTTTATCGTGACCAAATTAACGGGACGATAATCTACAACCATCCGGTCCGTACCGTCTTTCTTCTTGACAAAGAGGACGGGGCAAGCCCAAGGAGAAGAACTAGGACGGATGAAACCCTTTTGCAAGGACTCATCGAGTTGTTTCTTAAGCTCGGCTAGTTCTAGGGGTGCCATCTTGTAAGGTCTCCTAGAGATTGGAGTTGTTCCTGGGATAAGATCTATGACGAACTCTACATCTCTGTCAGGTGGAACACTTGGCAGTTCCTCTGGAAAGACATCCGGAAAGTCACGGACTACTGGGATATCTTCAAGGTCTGGAAGAGGGCTGGCATTAAGAGAATAGAGCTGACGCTTTGCAACTCTAGTGGAGACAGTGACTATTTTGCCAGATGGGTGTGTAAGCTGAACAGATCTGGTGTAACAATCAATCTTGGCATGATGAGCTGTCATCCAGTCCATACCCAAGATGATGTTAATATCTGAGGACTTGAGGGCTACAAGTGATGCAAGGAATACAAGCCTGTCAACAAGGATTTCATTACCATGGCTGATTCTGGTGGTCTGCCATCTAGACCCTGGGGTTTGGATTTCAAGCGGAGTTGGCATATCACAAAATGACATGTCGTGCAAACGAGCATAGCCTTCAGAAATGAAGGAGTGAGATGCTCCAGTATCGAATAGAACCGATGCTGGATGACAGTTGACAAGGAGTGTACCAAGAACGACATCCGGATCATCATGAGCGTCTTTAGCTGAGACGTGATGCACACGTCCACGTTTAGTGGGGGCTGACTTGACATTGATCATCTTGCGTGATGGCTTAACACAGCCAGCAGTCTTCTCGGCCTTGGGTGGAGCATAACTAGTTTGAGAACAGTCACGTGCATAGTGTCCTGGCTTCCCGCATGTGAAGCAAGTCCCTGAGGTTGGACGGGGACCCGCACTGACAAACGGTCTACCAGTAGGCATGGGTGGAACATACGACTGAGCTGGGGGAGGCACCACATAGGATGGCCTCGGTGCATAACCGGAAGGAAGAGCGGAGTTTGGAACCCAAATCCGGCGCTTCTGAGAACTAGAGCCAGAGGAAGATCCCAAATCACGGGTGTGCTTACGAGACTCCTCGTAAGTGAGCTGAGCTGTCTCTGCATTGATGGCCTTGTTGACAAGAGCTTGGAATGTATCACAATGGTGCAGGTGGAGATCACGACGCAACTTGGGGTTGAGACCCTTCCGAAACCTAGCCTGCTTCTTGGCGTCCGTGGACACTTCTTCTGTGGCATAGCGGGCAAGGTTCTCGAACTCTCTGCTGTAAGCATCAACAGCCATCTTATTCTGGGTGAAACTACAGAACTCTTCTCTCTTGCGATCAAGGAGGGCCTGGGAATGTGATGCTCGCGAAAAGCCTCAGTGAAATCCCTCCAGTTAGGAATCTGGCCAGCTGGAAGCATAACCTCATAGTTCTGCCACCAAAGACTAGCAGGACCTTCCAGGTGGTATGTGGCATAGGTGACCTTGTCATCTTCAGCTACGTTCGCGGAACGCAGCTTATGAGTGATGCTACGGAGCCAGTCATCTGCATCGAGTGGCTCGATGGAATGATGAAAGGTAGGTGGGTGCAGGCGAATGAAGTCATGAATGGTAGCAGACTTATTGGACTGATGTGCGGTGTTCTCCTCGATACGTGCCAACAAACGGTTAGACTCACGCTTGTTCCTCTCCATTTCTAACATGAACTCTGCCAACGAAGACGGGTCGGGAGGATCCTCATTCCTACCATCTCCATGGTTCTGGCTACGAATAATAGGACTTGATGACATCCTGAGAAACGAAACCAAGGACGGAATCAACATCAATCTATAGGCTATAGAATATAGGACAAGGGATTAGTATCACTCGAACTCCTAGGGAAATTCCGGCAGCATAACGACAGTAAAATGCTCAGAATGAGACATCCTACTAAAAATGGGGTGGTAACATACTCATCATCATCACTCAAGGTTCTGAGATCATACTAAACAGGCTACACCGGAAATACTCGAAAACTGGGGTATGACTCTGATCAACCAATCCTATGGGGCTACGGAGTAGTAACACGTGATCCTGATAGACGGAAGAGAAGCCTAGTTCCTTAATCCCGTCGGAAGGATAGGATGACTCAGATCAGAAGGCCATGAGGTAAAGGAGTAAAAAGAGCCTTACGTTCCTTCCCACAATCAATTCCCTTACATAACTAAAGAATTTCTAGACTCAACTTCGACCAGTTTGGCTTGGTAATCCTACAGGCAGTCAGGCTCTGATACCAGCGCTGTCAGGACCCCGACTCAATGCCACATCGATCTAGCATGTAACACCTCATATCACTTGGCGGCCTCACGCACGGTATCCCCACGGGTGTCGCCTTACCTTTGCCCGGGACCGTTTGCGCCTTTTGGCACACGTATATGATGGTGTCGCTAGCATCCATATGATAAAGAGCCCGGGCTGACATGGCTAGTCATAAACCCAAAGTGGCACTAACTTACAGGGACAGGCATCCATGACCCAGCATCGAACGTGTCGGTCATCAGCGAGTGAATCCAGGCTGTAGCACTGGGCTAACAGGACTCCGGTGAACCGGGCTGTAGCAGGCTAACAGGACTCCGGTATTCATCGCGTAAAATTTCCAGAAGGGACAGACACAGAATCGAAGAAGGACACATGCCGGCCAGCCTAAGTGTTCCGGAGTAGTAGCAAGCTACCAGGGCTCAGTGGAAGCACTAGGAGACATTTCCCGGTAAGAGAGGCTACTAAGAATAAACAACTAGATAGTCAGATCCCACACATAGCAATACACATTACACGTACGCATAACATGCAAGTATGTGCTGTACAACATGGCATCACAGCATAACCCAACAACTCAAATAGATAAAGGCTCAGAAGAGCCATCATAGCATTTATTGCAAACAGGGGTCACAAGACCCATCATACAGAGCATACAAGCAACAAGCGGAAGCATTACATGTCTGGGTACAGACATCTACAAATGAAAAAGGCTGAGAGCCTAACTATCTACAACGTCCGATCAAGATCGTAGCTGAGGTACAAGCTACTCGTCGAAGTCCATGAGAACACTAGTAAGACCAAAGTCTCCGCTGCAAAAACATAAATGAAGCAACATGAGTACAAAGGTACTCAGCAAGACTTACATCAGATCCTAGCATACATGCATTTGTATCAAGAGGGTACTGTGGGGTTTAGTTGCAGCAAGCTAGCTTTGACTCTGTGGCTATCCTGTTCTACGACTACCAGAAACTCTTGAGGTGAGACAACATACACGAGTCCACTAATCACCACACAATACACTACTATGGATTCATCCCCGTCTCCCTACGAGAAGGCCATCCATAGCACTCACACTTGTCTTGAGCATTTTAGAGTATCCACTTCAAGTTGTCTATGTACCATGTAAGCATCCAAGAAGTCCATAACCGTGGACCCGGCTATTCGAATAGATCATGGTAACCCTGCAGGGGTGTACTTCTTCACACACGCTCTCACCACGTACCGCCATGTACACGTCATGTATCTCGGCAACCTTCAAGCGGAAGCCTGGCGAGGGTGTCGGCCACGACCTGACTAACCACACAAGACTCTAGCCCAGGTTTATCGCCTATTCGGGTTCCATCCGCAAGAAGATCCGGTCGGGGTGTCGCTCATGGCCCCAAACGATGTGCGCAGGGTTCCCGAGCCCACCATCCGGGTGCCACTCGGTACACCAGGCCACGTGTGCCTAGTCTGTCCCAAGCCCACCCTGCCGGGTGCCACTTGGTAGAAAAATAGCACTACCTACAAACACCAGAAACTAGTTGTGACTCCTGGACAGAGACCAAGTTGGTTAATAAGTCGAGAGGGGTCGAGTTACCGGAACCCAATGTGTGGTAGTATCGAGTCATTGGACAACATACATAGAACTCAGTGCTTAAGGACGGTTCCAGTGAGACAACCCACCATGTACTCCTACATGGCCTCTCACCGCTACCTTTACCAAATCGTGTTCACACACTTCACTCTCAGCATTAGAACATATCGTAACACTCCAATTCATTCCCAATGAATCAGACCTGACACAACTCTAAGCAATAGCAGGCATAGCATGGTAGGAACACAACATGGCTCAATCAACTCCTACACATGCTAGTGGGTTTCAACTATTTACTGTGGCAATGACAGGTCATGCAGAGGAATGGGTTCAACTACCGCAGCACAAAATAGCAGATGAATCGTTGTTGTCCTAATGCAATAACTGAGAGCAGGAGCGAGAGAGTAGGGTTTTATCGAAATGAACAAGGGGGTTTGCTTGCCTGGTAAATCAACAGAGGAGGCACTGCTTCACAGACAGGTACTCTGGAACAGCTCCGGAGCAGGACCTATCGAGAAGGAACGGTGCCGGCAATCAATACACAAACATATGAAACAATATGATGCATGAACATGGCATGAAGATGTGATGTTGTTTGAGCTAATGCAACTAGTAATCATTTGGTTTGAAGTCCATTTGAACCATAAGCTCAAATGCAATTCTAAATTAAGTCTCTTATATATGCCATAATGTGTTTTCTCATATTCAGCATGTATAAGTTGGTTTGTCATGCATGAAACTAGTACAGATGGAAAGATTGCATTTTTCTGATAATTTTTCATATATAAATTATTTTAATCTGAGCTACGGTTGAATTGATATGAATTTTTGAAGTTTAAATCAATTTCTGGAATTTCCTGATTTAATTTAATCCCAGAAATCATATTATTGCGCCAGCATGACGTCAGCACGACGTCAGCAGTCAACTGCGGCTGATGGGGTCAAACCTGACATGTGGGGTCCACACGTCAGTGACAGGGGGTTAAACAGGGGGTTAATTTAATCCTAATTAAAAGTTAGTGGCGCTGGGGCCCACTGTCAGCCTCAGGGGGGGTTAATTAAGCGGTGATTAGCACTAAGCTAATCACCTGACGGGCCGGGCCCACATGGCGGGGCTCAGGCAACGGGGCTCGCCGTCGGCGACCTCTGGACGCGGCGGAGTCCGCGCCACAGGCCACGGGGACGGCATCTCAGAGCATCGGGGCGTAGCCCGGGCTCTCGCGCATCTGGAGGGGCAGGTGGGAGGAGCTGGGGAGGCCGGAGCTCGCCGGAGCAAAGCTCGCGGCGGCGGCCGGAGCTCGGCTTCGAGCGGGAACGGGCTGCGGGGCACGGGGAGGCCACCTGAGGGGCTCGGCGGCACCCTCGTGGCACCGGGAGCACGCTAGGGTGCTTGGTTTGGGCGGAGGCGGGCCGAGACGACGACGGCGACATGGACGGCGGCGAGAAGCTTCGGCCGTGGCGGGGAACGGCGCTACGGCGCGGAAACGAGGGGGAGAAGAGAGGGGAACGGTGGCGGAGCTCACCGCGGACCCAGCGAAGGCGTCAGCGGGCTCGGGGACGTCCTGCGTGCGGCGAATCGACGGCGGTGGTGGTCGGAGCCCGAGGTGGAAGACGACGGCGACGGTGGCTCCACAGGGCGTCCGGCGTCTTGTGGGCTTGACGGGGAGCTTCAGGGCAAGGGGGCGGAGCTCCTGCGCGTGTCGGGGAGGCGAGGGGAGGCCGGTGGCGGCGGCTATGGCGAACGGCAGCGACCGACGCATTCGGATACGGGAGAGAGAGAGCGAGGGAGAGGAGAGGAAGAATCGGGGGGAGAGTGAGAGGGTACGGGGGGGGGCATGGCGACGCGCGGGATCGTCCAGAGCGACGAGGGGGGCGCTAGGCAAGCAGGGATGCTGGTGGCGTGGCGCGGTGGCGCGCGCGCGCGCCGGGCACGCTCCCCTCCCTCTGTCGAGGACGAAGACGACAGAGGAGGAGGCGGGTTGGGCGGCCTGCTGGCTGGGTCGGCCTGCTGCTGCTGGGCTGCACAGGGAGGAGGCCCAGGTAAGTCTCCCTCTTTTATTTTTGTTTTCTATTTTTCTGACATTTGTTTTGATTTAATTAAAATATTAAATCATTTAATTACCTTATGCCAATTTTTGCAGGAGCTAACTATATTATCCCAGAGCTCCTTTATAAATGGCATAATTTTTGGACATATATGAATATATATAACTAATATATTTCCAATGCAAATACTTATGCATTAATTCCAAATGCCCAAAATAAATACCTATGAGCTCTTAAAAATATTGGTTTGATTTTTATCTCTGTCCAATATTTTCAGAGAGCAACATGAGCATTTTCTTGGACCCTTTTGGAGAAATTTTTATTTGGGTCATTTTCAAAATGATTCTGAGGGTTCCACCAATCCTCATTTCAAATTTAAATGAAAATTTAAACATGATGCACAAATGACTAGCTAGTCTAGGTCATACCAGACTAGGGATGTGACAATACCTCCCTGGGCCTTGTGACAACAATCGTCACAACTTGGGCACCATCACTAGTGCAGAACCGGGCAATAGCACCGGTTCGTAAGGCCCTTTAGTGCCGGTTCGGTAACCGGCACTAAAGTGTGGGCACTAAAGGCCCCGAGCCAGCTCCATGGGCGCGTAGGACATTAGTACCGGTTGGTAACACCAACCGGTACAAAATGTTTGGATGTGTTTTGATTTTATTTTTTATTTTTACTTTAATTTTGTGTTTTCAATTTAATTTAGTGATTGTTTTACATTATAATGAGTTGTTAAATCATTAGGTGAATGTACCACAGATTAGTTTGACTGGATGCATGTGGATGCTAGCTAAGTCATCAAGTATATATATGTCATGTCCATATTATATATACTTGATCACCTAATTAAGTGATCGAGGTAATATGGATATGGCATATACTTGATCACTTAGCTAGAATCCATCCAGTTGAAACTAATATGTGGTTTCTTTCATAAATGATATAATAACTCATCATCATATTAATATAAAAACTCTTGCATCATATATATCATCACCAACAACAGTTTTCATAGCTAGCTAAAAATCATCATATAATAGTCGTCTCATTACCACTACTTAATCATCATATAGTCATTACCACTATCTAATCATCACCAACACTAGCTTAAAGAAGAAACATTCACTTGTACCAGAAGCAAAGATATCATCGAGTTCAACATGGTAATGATATTATAAGCGTTCATAACACCACAAAAGCAAATCACTCTTTGAGATTAAGTTCAGGACAAAGAACACGGACATGAGAGGACAAGTACTAAGAGCATGAACTAGCTAATTAATCACTCCTGCTGCTCTCTCTCAGGTAAAATAGCATAGAACATGTATAGCATTCCTGATTCATCATATTAGAGCATGCAGATGAACCTGTCTCCTAATCGTGGGTTGCGCTTCTGATTGCTGCCCCTAGTACTTCTCTGCGATCATTCACAATTTTGCTCCAGTCTTTTACTATTAAGCATTCCTCACTATTAGAAATCCTGAATGCACTAAAGTGCATTGTAGGATATCTTGGCCGTAAGCTAACAATATTCATGGTACCTTTAGTCTCGATCCCATAAGGCACAACATTCATCGGGAGTCCCTGTTGAAGAACATCATAAAGTAACATACTTAGCAATGAAGTTTAGCTTAAAAATAATGTATGCAAAAGATGCACTGAGGAGAAATAGTAGAAATCTTAACATCTTTCCTAAATATATGTGACCGTAGTTCAGTACGAACACTATTGGTCGCACATTTTGAGTACTAACATTTCTAAGTGCAGGCAAAAAATTTGTCTTGACAGCATCAAGATCCTCAAGCCATGAAACATAATGACTTGTCTCCTCACAGTTTAGTTCAGCCCCGGGACAGTGGACGGTCCTGTCTACCAAGCGTCGGACATGTTTGCTTGATTGGAAATAAGATGTCAATATAAATTGAGATCAATTAATTATTCAACTGGTTCAAATAATCTCATATCGAAGACATAAATATGGTTGAGAAACTCACATAATGGTAGAACTGGAGGCGTCTGCACATTGACCCAGATGTCTCTATTACCTTCAATATCATCTTCCGGACGAATATCAAAGGTGATAACCATATCAGGTTCAAATGCATAAGCCTTGCATAGTGCTTGCCAAGTTTTGCATTCAAAATAGGTGTATGTGTCTGCATTGTATAATTTGATGTTGAAGGTATAACCATGCTCGGTCTTCAAGTAAACTCTTTTTACCTCCATAGTTTCGTTAGGACTGAAACCTATCTTATCCAAGACAAAAATTCTTGCATGGCTGGGGATACGCTAGTAGAATAGTGAAAAATTAAAATTAAAAGATGAAGCAAAAGAAGCATAAGTCCTGCTTAATTAAGAAAAAAGACTTGTCGTTGTGACTTACTTTATCCACTTCGAAGTTCTCATCCATCTTGATGCTGAAGCGTCTATCATCAACTAGAAAATTTCTGCCGCACAGGCCGCGCTGGTCTTCGCAGTATTCGCACATAATGAAATCGCGTTCATCGTCAAACGACATTCCTATGTTCATAGGTGAAACATTAAACACTTATTAGTTCTATTAATTCAACTAATTCTATTAATTCAACTAGTTCAACTAATTAATTGAACTAATTCAACTAAGCACTTACGAAAAATATACCTAAATAAAGTAGCTCAACTAATTCAACTAACTAGTTCAACTAATTAATTCAACTAATTCAACTAAACTAGTTCTATTAATTTCTTATAACTAAATTAAACTAAAGTTAATTAGATTCAACTAAATTAAACTAATTAATTCAACTAATTCAACTAACTAGTTCAACTAATTAATTCAACTAAAGTAGCTCAACTAATTCAACTAACTAGTTCAACTAAACTAATTCAACATTCCTATGTTCATAATGTTAATTAGATAATCAAATCTCATATAACTAATTTAAATATATATCTAACACATAATTTATATCTAATTCATCTAACATTTGACATTAATATCTAACATATGTTCATATGTAGGTGAAACATTAAACACTTATATCTAACATTTGACTAAAAATAAACTAGTTCTATTAATTTCTTACTAAAATAAAGTAGGTAGTTCTATATAGTAATATTTTGATTAGATCATCAAATCTCATATACCTAAATTTTCTTACTAAAAATA
>NC_041386.1:199094096-199107412 GCF_002162155.2 Triticum dicoccoides
TATTAATTTTCTTACTAAAATATATAAAGTAGCTATATATAGTAATATTTTAATTAGATCATCAAATCTCATATACCTAAATTTTCTTACTAAAAATAAACTAGTACTAATTCAACTAGCTAGTTCAACTAAGCATTTATTAAAAAGAACCTAGTTATATTAATTCAACTAGTTCAAATAATCTCATATACCTAATTAATTAATATCTAGCTAATTCATCTAACAATTGACACTAATATTAACTTCTCTATCTAATTCATCTAATATTTCTAATATTTCTATAACTAAAAACAGAAAAAATTTCTAACATTTCTATAAATAAAAAACATAAAAATTTCTATAACTAAAATTTATAACTAAAAAACTAAAAAACAATGTGTGTGTGGACATGCATGGCGGCCGGGGCAGGATCTCACCGGCGAGGCGAGGCGACGGGGGCGGCGACGGGGACGGCGCCGGGCGGCGCCGACGGAGATGGTGACGACGGGGATGGGGACGGGGCGGCGACAACGGGGACGGGGACGGGCCGGGCGGGGACGACGAGACGACGTGGCGGGGCGCGGCGACCGGGACGGGGATGGCCGGGGCGGCGACGACGGGGACAGGAACGGGGACAGGGCGGCGACGGGGGCGTCGACGAGGCGTCGAATGGGGCAGCGACGGGGGCGGCGGGCGACGGGACAGAGGAGAAGAAGCAGATGAGAAAATGAATTTTTTGAAGTGTTTTCTTATATAGGATGGGCCTTTAGTACCGGTTGGAGCCACCAACCGGTACTAAAGGCCAACTTTGGCAAGGCCAAGAGGCGGGAAGAGCACCCTTTAGTACCGGTTGAGTCACCAACCGGTACTAAAGATCACCCTTTAGTACCGGTTGGAGCCACCAACTGGTACTAAAGGTTGTGCGCTGCCACCCGCGGTGCACAAAGTTTAGTCCCACCTCGCCGGCCGAAGGACAGCCGCACTGGTTTATAAACCCAGCCGCGGCTGCCCTTTCGAACTCCTCTACAAAGCACGCTTCTGGGCCTAACTACGGTGCGCTGCCCTGTGAGTCTGCTGGGCCTTGTCAACCTGAAATTGCACGCCCGTGGTTTAGCAGGCCCACAGGACAGCGCCCCAAAAAATTTTATATAGTTTTTTTTTCTTTTCTGCTTTATTTTTTCTTCTATTTATTTCTGAGTAGTTTTTTTCTTTTCTGCTATTTATTTTCTTTTATTTATTTCTGAGTAGTTTCTATATAGTTTTTTGTTTTCTGCTATAGTTTTTTTCTTTTCTGCTATTTTTTCTTTTCTGCTTTATTTATTTTCTTCTATTCATTTATTTTTATATAGCAGAACATGCAAAAACAGCAAATGATGTCAGAACATGTTGGAAATGATGATGTCGATTTGAATGATGCATACTGAACACAAAAGAAGTCCGGAGTTCAAATAAGTTTAAAAAACATTGAAGTGCCCGTGTAACAGATGAGTTCTCGTGCGAAACCCTGATACTCCAAAAGAGATTGTCCAGTTTGTACACGAAGTGCATCCAGTTTTTGCCGTGACCCTCTCTACTCTTTCGCACATGCTATGCGGGTGAAATGATGATACCATGCTAAATTTCAACATTTTCACAGTTCATTTTGTAGTGATTTTCAATTTCACGGTCATTTAGCTCTTTAAACAATTCGGTAAATGACTGAAAAACAACAAATGATGTCAGAACATGTTGGAAATTGATGACGTCGCTTTGAATGCTGCATACTGAACACAAAAAAGTTCGGAGTTCAAATAAGTTTAAAAAACATTGAAGTGCCCGTATAACAGATGAGTTCTCGTCCGAAACCCTGATACTCTGAAAGAGATTGTCCAGTTTGTACACGAAGTGCGTCCAGTTTTTGCCGTGACCCTCTCTACTCTTTCGCACATGCTATGCGGGTGAAATGACAATACCATGCCAAGTTTCAACATTTTCATAGTTCATTTTGTAGTGATTTTCAATTTCACGGTCATTTAGCTCTCTAAACAATTCGGTAAATGACTTAAAATAGCAAATGATGTCAGAACATGTTGGAAATTGATGACATCGCTTTGAATGCTGCATACTGAACACAAAAGAAGTCCGGAGTTCACATAAGTTTAAAAAACAATGAAGTGCCCATGTAACAGATGAGTTCTCGTCCGAAACCCTGATACTCCGAAAGAGATTGTCCAGTTTGTACACGAAGTGCGTCCAGTTTTTGCCGTGACCCTATCTACTCTTTCGCACATGCTATGCGGGTGAAATGATGATACCATGCTAAATTTCAACATTTTCACAGTTCATTTTGTAGTGATTTTCAATTTCACGGTCATTTAGCTCTTTAAACAATTCGGTAAATGACTGAAAAACAGCAAATGATGTCAGAACATGTTTGAAATTGATGACATCGCTTTGAATGCTGCATACTGAACACAAGAAGTCCGGAGTTCAAATAAATTATTAAAAATAAAAAAGAGGTGCAATGCTGGTTAATTTGCTTCAAGCCTTTCGGAATAGTGTAGACTGCACTGCACATAGCTCAGTGCAATTTATGCTATTCCGAAAGGCTTGAAGCTAATCAACGTGCAGGTGAGCATTGCGCCTCTTCTTCATTGTCTCTGCACTCACGGCTTATAAACCGCTCATACTGCCTCTCTCTTGGCGAGCTGGGACTAAAAATCAGCTTACTAAGAAACTCTAGTACCGGTTCATGCCATGAACCGGTACTAAAGGTCTTCGTGGGGGCCCCAGCCTGACCACAACCGCACTAGCCTCATTAGTACCGGTTCGTGGCATGAACCGGTACTAAAGGTTGCCCACGAAATGGTACTAATGATGTACGCCCGCCTAGCCATTGGAACCAGCACTAATGGTCACATTAGTGTCGGCTCAAATTCAAACCGGCACTAATGTGCTTCACATTTGACCCTTTTTCTACTAGTGCATGGCGTAGGCGAACAGTGGGAGGTCAAAGATTGAATATCAGTAAATTCAATGGTTTGTCACCAAACGGACATGAAAGGCTATCATGAATGGTCAAAGATGTTGATGCCCAAAATATACTAGTTGCCCACTGTGCCCATGTCACAAAGGCCAATAGCAACAAATAAATTAAGCGGAATGTATGAAACCATTTTTAACAAATACAACTTGAAAGTTGAGAGAATTACTAGAAAGAAGTTCTCAATGGATTATCTAAAAGTACAATGTTAACCTACGAGATGACACTATACAATGTGATGTTTGGTTTTTATTGTCCATTGAAAATAACATAATCAAATGCAATCCAGAAGTCAAGTATTGTATATGAAATATGCTTCATTCATTTATGGAATGACAATCTGCAATGCAAACACGCGTCGAAGATCTAGGAAACGACACCTCCTATTGGACCAGTAAATTCAGGCAGGCACATGCATTGTATAATTCTATCCCTAGTTCATTTAGACACATTCCATTCATGCATAAAGGGCGTCTCCCCCTGTATGACCGCGACATCCATGGTGCCTGCTTGAATTAGGGATATAAGCCACATTAATAAGCATATGATTAGCACATTAGCAAATATTACCCATAAGCACATTACAAATGACACACAAACATAGACAAAATCACTATCATAACAACATTACATAACCAGATGCATGGCCACACTTTTATTTAGGCATAGTAGTTCAGGGTTTACAGACTAACAAACAACAAGCACAACTCTTTGATCATGCCAATTGCTGGGCCATGATTGCCGCATTTGATCACAAATTCGGTGCTAGAAAGGAAGATGACCACCTTGAAATTAACTTGAGGCAGAACCTGCTGGGAAACATAGTAGAAAACAAAAAAAATCGCCCTACGATCACCTAGGAACAATATGAAGATGCATAACAGGTTGTGATCCACGATCGTTGCCGACTCCGAGAGTGCAGTGAAAGTGGACGAGTTGGTGTAGATCATACTTGGAGTCTCTCGAACATCGATGATGATCCCGCAAACCGCCCTCGAACGATCCCTCGAATAGAATACCGAAAGCACAACCTCTCTACTTGGTTGCAAGAGTACGGTCTTCACGATCCGGCGGCTCTTCGTCGTCCAAAGCTAATCGTCGCCACAGAATTAGAGGGGGAGATTAGAACCACACGGGGGCTTCCACCTAGGGGGAAAGTGCCCCCTTGGTGCGCCGGCCTAGGGAAGGAGTTGCACTCCCTCCCCTAGTAGGATTCGGCCCTCCCACAAGGAAAGGGGGCGTCAACTCCACTTGGGCCCTTGTGGCAAGATGCCTTCCACCTCTTGGACTTTTAAGGCCCGTTGATATTTAAATTAAATATAAAATGTTCTAAAAAAATTCAGAGTATTATATGTATAATTTAACATCTTCGGAAACATCGGGTAATACCCGGTATTACCCAATATTCACCGAAACCCTTCCCGTGACCCTGAAACGCTTCTGGAACCTCTCGGAACTATTCCGGATATTAATGATACAAGTCCACAAATATATTCTCATCACTCCGATCCTACTGACACTCAATATATCGTGATTACCTTAAGCTTGTGATCCTATAGGTTCGATAAATCATAGACATGAACGAAACCCTTTCATTCAATGACCGATAGCGGAACCGTGGACATCCATATTGGTCCGTATGATTACACAAATGATATTCGAGTGAACCTTTGGCTATCATGCGATGTTGACTTTGCTTCATGATACTTTACAAAACCCGGTATGCATCGGTATCCTCCTGAGTCATCACCATGCTCACAATACCATTGCTCCCATTATCGGTTTTGTTCTTCTTTCTCGTTGACGTGTTCTGGCATCCCCGTGACGTAGTCAACTATGTTTGGCAGATGATGATGGTTGTCGTGACACCGAGAGGGCCCTAAGAATATCTCTCCATAATCGCAGGAGCAAATCCCACTCTCGAGCTATCTGTCACTTGTCAACCCTTTCGGCGAGCCTAAAAGTTGTCATTGTGATCACCTTGTTACAGATGACGTTTGAGCAACCCCAAAGCCCACCGTACAGTAGGTAGTGATCAAGACACTCTCATGGTCTGAGGAACTGATGACCCACAAGTATAGGAGATCAATCGTAGTCCTTCTGACAAGAGTGTCAAACCCAACGAGGAGCGGAAGAAAATGACAAGTGGTTTTCAGCAAGGTATTCTCTGCAAGCACTGAAATTATAAGTAACAAGTAGTTTGATAGCAAGATAATTTGTAACGAGCAAGTAACGATAGTATTAACAAAAGGTGCTGCAAGGTAGCCCAATCCTTTTGAGGCAAAGGACAGGCCAAAACGGTCTCTTATGATAAGCAAATCATTCTTGAGGGTACACGGGAATTTCATCTAGTCACTTTCATCATGTTGGTTTGATTTGTGCTCGCTATTTTGACAATTTGATATGTGGGTGGACTGGTGCTTAGGTGATGTTCTTACTTGAACAAACCTCCTACTTATGATTAACCCCTCGCAAGCATCCGTAACTACGAGAAAAGTATTAAGAATAAATCTAACCATAACATTAAACTTTTGGATCCAAATCAGTCCCTTACGGAATAGCGCATAAACTAGGGTTTAAGCTTCTATCACTCTCGCAACCCAACATCTAATAATTAATCCACAATTCATTCCCTTAGGCCCAAATATGATGAAGTGTCATGTAGTCGATGTTCACATGACACCACTAAGGGAATCACAACATACATACCATCAAAATATCGAACACATATCAAGTTCACATGATTACTTGCAACAAGATTTATCCCGTGACCTCAAGAAAAAAAGTAAATACTCACAAATAATAATCATGCTCACGATCAGAGGGTATTAAATAGCATAATGGAACTAAACTTATAATCTTTTGCCAAATAAACCATATAGTAATCAACTACAAGATGTAATCAACACCACTAGTCACCCACATTACCAATCTATAGTTCCTGTACAAAGATTGAACACAAGAGATGAACTAGGGTTTGAGAGGATATGGTGTTGTTGAAGATGTTGATGGAGATTGCCCTCCCCAAGATGGGAGAGTTGTTGCTGATGATGATGACGATGATTTCCCCCTCTAGGAGGGAAGTTTCCCCGACGGAATCGCTTCGCCAGAGGGCAAAAGTGCTCCTACCCAAGTTCCACCTCGAGACGGCGGCGCTTCGTCCCGAAAGGCATGTCCTTATTTTTTCTAGGTCAAAATGACTTTTGTACCAGAAGAGGGGCACTGGAGGTGGGCCGAGGAGGGCACAACCCACCAAGGCGTGCATGGGCTCCCTGGCGCGCCCAGGTGGGTTTTGCCCACCTGGTGGGCACCCTATGGTACTTATTGGCTCCAATATTTCTTATATATTCCATAAAAATCCCCCGTAAAGTTTCAGCTCATTTGGAGTTGTGCAGAATATGTAGCCTAACGTAGCTTTTTCAGGTCTAGAATTCCAACTACCGGTATTCTCCCGCTTTGTGTGTACCTTGCATATTATGAGAGAAAAGGCATTAGAATTACTCCAAAAAGAATTATTATAGATAAAAACAATATAAATAACAGCAGGTAAACATGATGCAAAATGGACATATCAAATCCCCCAAGCTTAGACCTCGCTTTTCCTCAAGCGAATACCGAAATCGAAAAACATGTCCACATGCTTAGAGAGAGAGGTGTCGATAAAAAAATACGGACATAGGAGCATCATGTATATTATTATAACAGCAACAAACTTTAACATAAAACTTTATCACATAACTTTTATCATAGACCTTCATCATAGACTTCTCATGAGTAAGTAACAATTCATCGCAACATTGAGGTATAAAGCATAAACTCTATTGGAAACCAACAAACTATGTTCTCAGTCAACTTTAAAAGTACAATTCATCATCTTTTTAGGAAGGGTCATGTATCGGAGCCTTTTTGGTAAGTCCACATACTCAACCATCATATAGTCTTCTATGATTGCTAACGCTCACCACATACACATGAGCAAAACGTTTCGACCGGACACATAGAAAGATAGGGGCTTATAATTTCGCCTCCCAGCGTATTCACCTCAACGATGATGTCAACAATAATAATTCATGCCACCCATATCCAGCTGGATATATGTGCCTAGATCTTTCCTCACCACATGATGCTTGCCAAAAGAGAAAATAAAAAGGAATAGAGATAAATACTTTGACTCTTGCATAAAAGTAAATCATTGAAAGTAAAAGATAGGCCCTTTACAAAGGGACGCAGAGGTTTCCATGCACTTATTTGTTTGTATGCTCAATCTCTTAGTGCAAAAGAACGTCATGTTTTATTGCCCCTTATGATAGCAACCTTTATTATGCAGTCTGTCGCTTTTATTCTTTGCCATCACAAGTTCGTACACCACTCAATTTTCTCTTACGCTAAATGATCCAACACTTTTAGAAGCAATTTTTATTGCCTTATTGCACCAATGGCAACTTACTTGAAGGATCTTAATCAATCCATAGGTAGGTATGGTGGACTCTCAAATGAAGATTTGAGTTTAAGGGTTTTTGGATGCACAAGTAGTATCTCTACTTAGTGCGGAATTTTTGGCTAGCAAAGATAGGGGCAAGCACCACATGTTAAAGGATCTATGAAAATATAACTTGTATGTGAATATGAACAAACACAAATCATTACATTGTCTTCCTTGTCCAACGTCAACAATTTTGGCATATAATAATTTGATGGGGGCACACAATCACAAAAGATGTCCAGGATAGTGTATTTCCTTGTGAATCTTCTCTTCCCTTATTAATTCTTTCATGAATTGCATCATTGACCAATGCTATGTTTGTAAATCTCCTGTTGGGGATAACTGATCCTCGAACACCTATGGGGCCGGCGGACCGGTCCCCTTTCGGTTCGGCGGGGGGTGGAGATCGCACGAAGAGCAGATCGAGGCGAGGCACACGAGCAGTTTACCCAGCTTCGGAGCTCTCCGGAGAGATAACACTCCTACTGCTGCTTGTCTAGTTGTATATCTGGTGTTCTTGCTTTCCCAAACCAGAGTGTGATGTTTTCTAGGCTACGAATGAGTCGAAGTCGACTGTCCGAGGCTCCGAAAATCAACCCCCCTACGTTGCGCATGAGCCTCCTTTTATACGCTAAAGGGGTCACCGACAGGTGGCAACGCAGAGGAGGGTAAAAACGTAAAAAGCGAGGTAGTTGATACATTTGCTTGTACAGTGCACCCTACCTAACCCTGACGGCAGGGGACAAGGGCATTAAATGCCCGTCTGAGTCGCCTGAACAGTGCAGAAAAGGACCGTTAGGGGCGCCACCGTTCGCCACGATGGTGATCTTGTCAGCTTCGCATGCCACTGCGCACTGCTGGCTGCACAGCCTCCCGCCACGCGCGCCCGGAGAGGCCCCCAGAGCGACACATTGGTGGATGCGCTGGAGCATGATCGCAGAGTGGCCGCCTGCCGCGGCAATCGCCTTTCCGCTGTCGTTATCTTCGCTGGGCCCAGAAGCTCGTCGCTCACCGAGCCTCGGTGTACCTTGTTTAGTCTTCCCGGCAAGCTCCTCTTGCCGGGGCCTTGCTGCCTTGCCGGAGCGCGTGGCACGTCACGGCAAGTTCCTTGGAGTGCCTTGGTTGGCCTTCCCGGCAAGCTCCTCTTGCCGGGGTCTTGTCTCCTTAGCTTAAATACTTTGTTCTTGGATGGCTCCAAGGGAACCTTGGGGGATCTTGGCGTTCGCCCGACAAGCCTTTGCCGCGGGGTGCTGCAACTGCCCGTGCACAAGTTCGGGGTACTAGGGTACCCCTATTCTAGTACACCGACAGGAGCCCCCGGGCCTGGGCCAGACACGGTGCCGAGCGCTGTTGGGCCAGGCCCAAGACAGGGCACGGGCACACGCGGGCTGGACTATGCCAAATCTTGTTCCGTATCCACCGCACTCTCCCATAACGGCACGCGTTGAATGCGGCATCGTGGGAGAGATCGTGGGTGGTTGTTTATTTGGAAGGCCGAAACGTCCGCCCCGTCCCTCTTTATAAGTAGAGGTAACAGGGGCAGTTCGTTCCCCCTCGCTGGTTGCTGCTACTCCTTCTTCACAAACTCCGCCGCTCCCCCCTTCTTCTCGAAGCCGAGAGAGCAGCGTTCCGCCCCCCCCCCATTGCCACCAGCATCACCACGCCGTCGACCTTCCCCACCACCTCCGCCATGGCCCCGAAAGCCGACAAGGGAAAGGGCGTGAAGTCGGCCGAGGCGCAGCGGCTCGCGGCGCTGCGGAAGGAGCGGGCGATCTTCACCCCCCAGCTCGGCGTGCAGGAGCTGAGGGAATACTTCTACCTCTTTTGGGCGACGGAGACGCGTGCGCATCCGCGCACGAGGGTACTCCCGGCCGCTGCCTCGGAGTCGGCTCCAAATGGGTACCCGTTCTTCCCGCTATTCTTCTATTGCGGGCTCTGCCCGCCCTTCTCGGAGTTCTTTTGTGACATTATGAACACATATGGCTTCCGCCTCCTTGACTTCACCCCCAATGTTGTTCTGACCATGGCAGTTTTCGCACACTTGTGCGAAAACTTTGTCGGAGTCCACCCTAGTGTAGCCCTTTTCCGCCATTACTTCATGCCTCGGGTAGAGAGAGGAGAGCCGCTTGCCGGAGGGATTGCTTGGATCTCGAGAGTCGGCAAGAAGGATGCGTACTTGGAGGGTGAGCTCTGCAGCAAGTGGGAGGAGTGGAGAGTGGAGTGGTATTGGATTGTTGAGGAGAATCCGCAGCCCTTCACCGTCGTGCGCCAAACTCCAATAGTGCGCAGTAATGACTGGAGCAACGTGGCCCCGGAAGACGAGAGGCTGAAGATCGCCATCACTAGGATTCTTCGCCTCAGGCTTGCCGGGCTCACCGTAGGTGCTGTCTGGGCAGATTTCCTCCGTCGCCGCATTGCCCCCCTGCAGGAGAGGGGGAGGCCCGCCTGGGAATTCAAGAATTCAGCGGACATCATGAGGCTGCGGCCGGGCCTCAACTACAACTTCACTGTCTTGGAGTTGGACGCAATGCTCTTGGAATTGTTCAAACGCGACCCCCAGCACCCATTCACACTGCCGAGGGGCGTAGTTCCTTTGTGCAATAACTCTTCGCTTGACCGGATCCGCGCCATGATGCCGTTGTGCGATTCACACGGCATCGTCCCAACTTGGCAAGAGCCTGCGGATGACGTTGTGCGATCATTCTTCGACACCTTGGAGGAAGTGCCGGTCCGCGCTGACGAGCAGAAGAGCCTCACCCGTGACACCACCAACGAGGAGCTGCAGCTCATTGCTACTAGGGCGGAAGAGGCTGCGGCCGCAGCTGCTGCGGGTGTGTTTGGGTTTACTGTGGAAGAGGCGGAGGCTGTAGAGGCGGCAAACCTTGCCGAACGCACGGAGTTCATGGGCGAGGAGGAGCCTGCCGGTTCCGAAGCCGAGTCGAGCGAGGCCGGCGAGGAGGAGGCTGAGCCTTCAGAGAACTTGCCATAGGCGGAGCCCCCGGCCCCGCCAAGGAGGCGCCTTCGCAGGGCCGGGGACGCAGCGGGGCGGCAGCCGGCTCCACAGCCACCGAGCCGCACGACGCGCTCTACTGCGGCAAGCAATGTTGCCGCGGGAGTGCCTCACGCAACAGCGGCAACTAGAGCGGGATCTTCCCGGGCCACCGCCACTGCCCCCGCCAAGCGGGCAAGGGATCCTACTCCTCCACCTCGCCGCACCGGAGGAGGGCCGGACTTCGATCTTTCCGCGCTCAGCTCCGACGAGGAGGAAGAAGAGTGAGTTTCTTTGGTGCTCTTATAATCCCTCAATCTTGTTGTTTTATATCTTGCATCTGACTTGCTCCAATCTGGACTCCTTTCTTTTTAGAACACTGGCCTAGAGAGCGGCGAAGAGGGCCAAGGCCGCAGTGATCGTCATCGAGGATGACCCCATCGTGTCAGCAGGAGGTGGGTCCGAGACCACCTTGACGGACCCGGCAATCACCCCTCCAAACAGCCCTCAGCGCAGCCCCCAGCGTAAGTTCATGGTTTAGCCTTCTGTTGCCGGGCGCGCTTGAGTGCTTTTTCCTTTGTTGATATCTTGCTTGTTGACTTGTGCAGGAGCAGAGCAGCCTCATCAGGAGCGCCCGGAGGCCGGTCCCGAAGTGCCACCTGCTTCGACTGCGTCGCCAAGGGAGGAGCCCCCGGCAAGGGAGCGTTCTCCAGCAAGGGGGGACTCTCCGGCAAGGGACGGCACTGCTGATCCTGCGGCGACCGCGGCCGCAACTGAAGATCTTGGCGCAGGTAATCCACTTGCCCAGAAACTTTCCCTTGGGTTGTGCTTCTTCTGTTTTTCCTTTCTTGGATTTTTGATTGATTTTCCTCCCTTCTTCGTTCTTCAGACCCATCTTCGGCTGAGCCAATGGAGACAGAGGGCGCCGGCGAGGAAGGTGTCGGCACTGATGTGACCGCCGGCGAGGAGGCCGCCGGGGCTGCTGCTGCGGAAGCCGGCGAGGGGTCGGGCGATCGCACTGATGACCCTGAGGCCGCAGGAGCACCGGGCGCTGCACCGTCTGCCGAACCCTCTGCCGCTTCTGCGGAGCCGGGCTCCGAGGAGCCCCAGCCCGGCGCCTACTTGCAGGCCGGTGACAACATAATCATCAAGCTACCCTGGGCGTCGAGCTCCAGGGCACCGGTCGAGGGGGAGACTTTTGACGGGGAGGTGCTCGCCTCTGCTGGACTGTCATTGGTTGACGCGCCCGGCAGCAGCAGTGGCGAGCCTGAGGAGGAGCAGCTGCTGCGGAAGCTGCTGTCACTCTACCGCACCCGGCAAGCCAAGTTGGCTTCCCGGGAAGCGCTTGTCGCGAAGGCGGGAGTTGACATGGAGAAGCGCGCGGAGGAGCTCCGGGGACAAAATCAAGAAGCTCTCCGGTCCCTGGCGCATGAGCGGGAGCGAGTCGACGAGGAGCGCACGGCCTTTCTTCTCGAGAAGGCCGAGGCTGAGGAGGAACAAAGGCTGGCCGCCGAGAAGCAGTCCGCGTGGGAAGGTGAACTAGTGCAGCGGAAGGCCCACCTCGACAGCTACGAGGAAGAGCTCGCCGAGCGCGAGCGAGCACTTGGCGGGGCGCTCAAGGAGGCAAAGGACGCCGCGGCAACTGTAGAGGCCGCCAAGAAAGAGCTAGAGGAGAAGGTGGCGCGGCTGGAGGCCGATATTGGGAAGAGCGGCGAGGAGCTTGCCGCGCTCAAGCATGAGCGCGAGAAGGATGCCGCAGCCCACAGTGAGCTACAAGGCCTTTTCGCCGAGAGGGGCAAGGAGCTTAGTGCCGCCAAGGATTCCAAAGCAGACCTGGAGCTGAAGCTGGCCACGCTGACGCAGACGCTGGAGGCCGTCAAGGAGCGGGAGAAGACCTTGTCGGAGAAGGTCAAGGCTGACGCGGCGCTGCTGCAGAGCATTGCAGTCACCCAGAACTCGTTCAGAGACACAGTGGAGCATTGGACCGAGGGTCTGGTGAATACTGCCGCCGTCATCAACGAGGAGCTGGCGCAGCTGGGGATGGAGGACTTTGTGTATCCTTCCGACGAGAGCCTTCAACCCAGCGCCAAGCTCAGTCTATTCTTCAAGGGCGTGGCGACGGCACTCCAGCGGCTCCGGGAGAGGATCCCGAAGCAGCTGGCCGATGAGTCGCGCAAAATCTGCGCTGGGGTTCTCCAGAAGGTGCTGATGAAGGTGGCCTTCCGCAACCCAGGCCTCAGCTTCACCAATGTCCTCAGGTCCTTGCCGCCTGACGCCGATCTGGACGCACTCAAGGCCCTTGTCGCACCCATTGTGGACAAGGTGAGCGAGATCAAGAGAGTCGAGGGCGGACGCGTAGATTAGGCCGCCCATTTCTTCTTTTCCCTTGTCACTGTTAGTCATGTTATGAAAACAGTCTGTTAGAGCTGCGACAAGTTATCTTTGTAATATAACTTTATTTCTGTTATCAATTGCAATGTTATTTCCTCTACTAGATTCCTTCCTTTGTATGTTTTCACCCTACGCTTCTAGGGAACTTGTCGGCGCAGGCGCCTGAGCCGCGAGCGCTGAGTGCAGAACTTCAGCAGCCTGCTGGCGGCGCTGCTTCCGACAAGAAACCTTGTTGTGACTAGACGCAGCACGCTTAAGCTGTTGAGCGGACTCGAAACAAAGTAAGGGCGCAACTAGCCACAAGTTGGTTCCTCCGCGCACAGGTTTTCCATACAAAGCAGGGTCGTTCGAGGAAGATAACTCAAAAGTTTAAAAAAGTGATTGCTCAAACTTTGGCAACTTAGCTTTTCTGTCATTTGCTTCCCGGTAAGGCAAGTCCTTGTTTGAACGAC
>NC_041386.1:199107881-199161811 GCF_002162155.2 Triticum dicoccoides
CGGCAAACTTGTGTGCGAGAGAACCTTCTTTTCCTTTAAAATAAAAAGAAAGAAGAGAAAATAATAATATGGAGCTCTTCGGCTCGTTACTGCTTACCGGATGTAAGTGTTGCACAAAGTGTCAGATAATCGCATGCAAGAAAGGAACTAACGCATGAAATGGACAAGCTGTGCGGAGCACATGGGGTTTTACTTATGCACGGGATCTGCGCCCGGCTTTGTACAAAGGATTATATGCAACAGTGGCAAGACTTGTACAAAAGGTGGTTGCCGGAACGGGTTCCGGCAACCGCGCCTTATGGGAAAAACTTATGAAGATGTTCTATGTTCCAGGAGTTGCTCACTGGAATGCCATCTTCGGTCTCAGCGCGGACAGCGCCAGGCCTTGTGACTCGTCTCACCCGATAAGGGCCTTCCCACTTCGGCGTCAACTTGTTGGAATTCTTGGCGGACTGAATGCGCCGAAGAACAAGATCGCGTTCCTCGAAGCTTCTGGCTTTAACTTTGCGGCTATGATAGCGGCGCAAAGCTTGCTGGTATCGAGCAGCTCGTACAGCAGCCTGAAGACGATCTTCCTCAAGGAGCAGCGCGTCGTCTTGCCGCAGCTGTTCTTGCTCAAGCTCATCATAAGCGAGCACTCGAGGTGATCCGTATACGAGTTCCGTGGGGAGAACTGCCTCTGCTCCATAGACAAGAGCAAAAGGTGTCTGGCCAGTGGCTCGATTTGGCGTCGTTCTGATCGACCAAAGAACCACCGGCAGCTCCTCGATCTAGTTCCTTCCGCACCTGTGCAGCCTGTCGAAAGTTCTGGTCTTGAGCCCGCGCAGCACTTCAGCATTTGCCCTCTCTGCTTGACCGTTGCTTCTTGGATGAGCAACAGAAGTGAAGCAGACCTTGGCGCCAAGGTCTTGGACATACTGCATGAAGGTGCGACTCGTGAATTGCGTGCCGTTGTCGGTGATGATCCTGTTAGGGATCCCGAAACGGCAAACAATCGACCTGAAGAACTTGACTGCTGACTGTGATGTCACCTTCCTCACTGGCTGCACTTCCGGCCACTTTGTGAACTTGTCGATTGCGACGTACAAGTACTCAAAGCCCCCGACAGCTCGGGGGAAGGGGCCGATGATATCGAGCCCCCAGATCGAAAATGGCCAGGATAAAGGGATCGTCTGGAGAGCTTGAGCTGGCTGGTGTATCTGTTTGGAGTGGAACTGGCATGCTTCACACTTGGTTACTTGTGCAGTTGCATCCTGGAGGGCTGTCGGCCAAAAGAAACCTTGCCGGAAAGCTTTGCCGGCAAGTGCTCTTGCGCCTATGTGATGGCCACATATGCCTCCATGTATCTCTGCCAACAGCTTTTGTCCATCTTCCCGGCGAATACACTTCAATTTCACACCGTTGAGTCTTCTTCTGTACAGTATGCTATCGACAAACTGGTACATACTTGACTGCCGGGCTACACTTTCCGCTTCTTCTTGTTCTTCGGGAAGTTCTCCTGTCTGAAGGAAATGGACAATCTGCTGTGCCCATGCTGGAGCTTGTGGCCCGACAACAAGGACTAAAGGCACATCTGCTGCTGCGGGAACATCTGCTTCTACGGCAAGGACTTGCGGCCCTGCCGGAGCTTGATGTTCCCCGGCAAGCTTGCCGGAGCAAAACTTTTCGGGAGCGTCTGCTTCAACGGAACAAACCATTAGGCTTGCCGGAGCAGACTGCTCCTCAGCCTTCTTGGTGTTGATCTTGGGAACTTTCTTGGCGGCGGCTTCGAGGAGCTCTGCCGGAAAGTAGTCGCCGGAAACCAACTTCCTCTTCTTGCTTTGTCCAGTTGATGGTGTTACGGATGGTTGAGTCAACTTAAGCACAAAGATCCCTGGTTCCACAGGTAACTTTAGTGCGGCGCACTTTGACAGGCCGTCAGCAATATCATTCTGAGCTCTTGGGATATGCTCCATTTGTAGGCCATCAAAGTGCTCTTCTAGCTTCCTCACTTCATCGACATACGCTTCCATCAACGGACTCTGGTAGTTCTTGTTCACTTGTCGGACGACAAGCTGTGAGTCACCCCTGACAATGAGCTTCTTGATCCCAAGGTCTGCTGCGATTCTGAGACCGGCAAGCAATCCTTCATACTCTGCAGTATTGTTGGTTGCTTGCTCTTTGGGAAAGTGCATCTGGACTACATACTTGAGGTGCTCTCCGGTGGGTGCGACAAGCAGCACGCCTGCACCGGCGCCTTGCAGCGAGAAGGCACCGTCAAAGTACATCAGCCACTCTTTGCTTGCCTCTTTGACGGGGATGCTCGTTTCTGGAATTTCTTCATCTGGGGTTGGCGTCCACTCTGCTATGAACTCTGCCAATGCTCTGCTTTGGATAGTTGAGGTGCTCTCAAACTTGAGGCCAAAGCTTGACAGTTCCAACGCCCACTCAACAATCCTGCCTGTTGCTTCTGGATTTTGCAGTATCCTCTTCAGCGGAAAGCGAGTGACGACTGTGATCTCATGTGCTTGGAAGTAATGGCGCAGCTTTCTTGAGGCCATGAGGAGGCCGAAAAGCAACTTCTGCACACCAGAGTACCTTGATCTAGCCCCCTGCAGAAGAGAACTGACAAAGTAAACTGGGCGCTGCACCATTCTCCTTGGCATCTTATCATGTTCCTGCGCAAACTCATGTTTTTCGGGACCAGAGCTTGTCGGCGAAGCCCCCTGCTTGTCGCTGGATGGATCTGCCGTGGTTGCTGGCTCATCATCCGCCTCCCTCTCCGCCACTAACGCAGCACTAACCACTTGATTGGTTGCTGCTATATACAGCAGCAACTTCTCCTGCGGCTTAGGTGCGACAAGTGTTGGAGTGGAGGACAGGTATCTTTTCAAGTCCTGCAGCGCAGCCTCCGCTTCCGGAGTCCATTTCATTGGACCTGCCTTTTTCAAAATTTTGAAAAATGGTAGGGCGCGCTCAGCAGATCTAGAGATAAACCTGCTGAGAGCAGCCACGCAACCGGCAAGCCTTCGTACATCCTTGACGCGCTTTGGTGCTTCGATCTGCTCGATGGCTTTGATCTTGTCGGGATTGGCTTCAATTCCCCGCTGAGACACGAAGAACCCGAGAAGCTTGCCGGAAGGGACTCCAAACACTCACTTCTCGGGGTTAAGCTTGAGGTTGATCTTGCGCAGGTTTGCAAATGTTTTGTCTAAATCTTGAATCAGGGTCGTCTTGTTCTTGCTCTTGACCACTATGTCATCCATGTAAGCTTCCACATTTCTGTGTATTTGTGGCTCAAAAGCATGGTGGACTACCCTTGTGAATGTTGATCCAGCATTCTTCAAACCGAAAGGCATCCGTACGAAGCAGTACGTGCCACACGGGGTGATAAATGCGGTTTTCTCTTCATCTTCTTCTGCCATGAAGATTTGATGGTATCCTGAGTATGCATCAAGAAATGAAAGCAAATCACATCCGGCTGTGGAGTCAACAATCTGGTCAATACGCGGCAAGGGAAATGGGTCTTTGGGACAAGCTTTATTAACATCAGTGAAGTCAATACAAAGTCTCCATTTCCCGTTAGCTTTGCGCACAACAACAGGATTGGCCAACCACGTGGGATGGAGCACTCCTCTGACAAGGCCTGCTGCTTCCAGCTTCTTGATTTCTTCTGCGATGAATTCTTGGCGCTCTACTGCCTGCCTCCTGACTTTCTGCTTGACGGGCCGCGCATGAGGACAGACGGCAAGGTGGTGCTCAATCACTTTCCTGGGAACACCGGGGATATCAGACGGTTGCCTCGCAAACATGTCGACATTCGCCCGCAGGAAAGCAACGAGCGCGCTTTCCTATTTGGGGTCAAGAGTGGCGCTGATGGTGAAGGTACCACCAGTGCCATCCTCCTTGGCGGACACCTTCTTAGTCTCAGGTGGAGCTGCCATTGCCTTCTTACACTTGCCGGTGGAGCTCGATGGTGCGTCCTCGACGGTAGCGCAGCACTCCGAAGAGGTGCGCTTGCCGGAGTGGGCATCAGAGCTCTTGCCGGACTTGGTCTTCTTCTTCCCCCCGGGAGCTTCAGCGGCAAGTGTCCTTCGTTCTGCTGCAGCTGCTGCTTCCCGGTAGATCTTGTCGGCACAGATAAGAGCATCTTTCTTGTCGCTAGGGACAGAGATGACACTTATTGGGCCCGGCATTTCAGTACGTTGTAGGCATAGTGAGAGGTTGCCATGAATTTGGCGAGTGCCGGACGGCCAAGGATTCCATTGTAAGGTAATGGAAAGTCAGCAACGTCAAACGTGACCCTCTCAGTCCTGAAGTTCAGCTCACTGCCAAATGTTACCGGCAACGTGATCTTTCCCTTTGGCTTGCTCCTTCCCGGGTTGATTCCTTGAAATGTGCCGGTCTCTTCGAGCTCGCTGTCAGGGATCTGGAGCTTCTGTAGCACCGCGGAGGAGATCAGGTTCAAGCCGGCCCCGCCGTCAACTAGCATCTTAGTGACCTTGAGGTTGCGGATTGTTGGTGAAACCAACATCGGCAAGCACCCGACCGCAGTTATGCGATCCGGGTGGTCCTCAATATCAAAGACGATAGGCGTGCTGGACCATTTCAGAGGCTTGCGTGACTCGACGGGTGGTTCTGCTGCATTAACTTCCCGCATCCATTGCTTGAGCTGGCGGTGCGAGGCATGCAGAGAAGCACCACCGTCAATGCACAGGACCTCTGTAGCTTTCTGGAACTCCTGCTCATCAGTCTCCTCGTCATCCATATCTTCATCGTCGCCGTCATCTTCATCCTTGTCGCGGCCACGAGGAGGTCTGTCTCCTTTCCGCTGCTTGGCCTTGCCGCGGCGTCCTCCTCGACCGGGACATTTCTTGCCGGATCCACTAGCTCCTTCCTGGGCCTTCTCCTTGTCGCGCCGCTCGTATTCAGCTTTCTGTTGCTCAACAAGCTGCTCGACTCTCTTACAGTTCTGAAGATCATGGCCCTTGGTGCGGTGAATCTTGCAATACTGCTTGTTGGCGCCGTCCTGCTTGTCGGCGACCGCCACCTCCGCGGCAACCTCCTTGCCGGAGTCACCAGCTTTGGCTTCCTTGACGCTGCCATCGTTGCCGGACTGCTCAACAACTAGCACTTCTTTGCCTTTTCTTCTCCTGTTGTTCCGCCGCCGGTTTTTCCTCGTCGGGGCAGCATCTTCGCTGTCAGATCCTCCTGCTCCTATATTTTCTCCGGGGAGTCTCCTCCCTTCCTCAGCACGTGCACACTTGTCGGCCAGTGCATATAACTCACTGACGTCCCTGATCTTGCACATCGCCATTTCCTCCCGCATCCTGCGGTTCCGCATGTTCTGATGGAACGCGCTGATCACCACGGCAGGGTGGACGTCTGGGATGTTGTGCTGCACACTACTGAATCTCTGAATGTACTTGCGCAGGGGCTCTCCTTCCTTCTGGGCGAGCAGATGAAGATCACTCTCCTGGCAATGAGGCTTGTGTCCGCCTGTAAAGGCGCCGACAAACTGATGGCACAGATCAGCCCAAGAGGATATGGAGTTGTCCGGCAAGTGCATGAGCCAGGATCTGACGTTGGGCTTGAGCACCAGCGGGAAGTAGTTGGCAAGGATCTTATCATCTCATCCCCCAGCAGCTTGCACCGCAATGGTGTAGATGCTGAGGAACTCTGACGGATGCGTCTTGCCGTCGTACTTTTCCGATACGTCTGGCTTGAAGTTCTTTGTACTGGGCCACTGGACTTGCCGCAGCTCACGAGTGAACGCAGGACAACCTACCGCGTAAGGCAGATCGCCTGGTTCCCCTGGCGCATGCATGTCAACAGAGGGCCCAGCACGCTTGTCGGATTGACGTCGCGCTTCTCTTTGGCGCTCGATGCGGGTTCGAGCGTCTTCTTGTTGTCGATCATGAAGAACTTGGCGCTGATCGCGACGAGCTCGTGGATCCGATGATGCAGTGGAGTCGCTGTCGAGGTGGATCCAGCGAGTCGGCGATCTTGGCCTTCGGGGCGGTGATTGCATAGTAGTTGCACCTCCGCCCTTTTCGTCGCCACCGGCTCGCGTCCGGCGGTCCTGCCGCGGCGGCGACGCGCTTGGCTGCCGTGGAGTGTCGCCGTTGGCGTAGCCGATGAGACTCTGAATGGTAGCCCTCCATTCGTCGATCTTGTCCGACGTTGGAGGGTAATCTAGGAGAAGTTGAGCTCGCGCCAAAGCTTCTGCTGGGGTGGTGGGTGGCAGTGGCGGACGGCGCGAGGAGCGGGACGTGCTCGAACTTCTAACTATGTTAGAAGGAGCAGTATCCCGTCCAGGCGACCATGCCCCGCTCGTGCCAGCATGCTGGCGTGCATGCTAGTCTTGAGCGCCCCGAGATCCACCACCTTGGTCTTGGGCTATCATGCGTATGGCACTGCTAGTGCCATGACGTTGTTGATCTTGCGCCTCCTGAGAGTGGCGTGGAACATATGCAGTCGCCGAGGTTTGTGCAGCCTTGTTCTTGGACCTGGCGGCATCATGAGCTTCCTCGTCGACGTCCTTTCTTCCGCCGGCGTCCATCCCACCACTCGTTTGCTCCAATGGTGGCGGAAGTGACGTGGATGGAGCGGCCGCCGCCGAAGTCTTCTTCTTCGGTGGCATGTTGATGAAGGGAATAAAGATCTAGCTCGTGTGAACACCGGATTTGGTTCACACAATCTCGACAGCCCCTACCTGGCGCACCAAAGATGTTGGGGATAACTGATCCTCGAACACCTATGGGGCCGGCAGACCGGGCCCCTTTCGGTTCGGCGGGGGGCGGAGATCGCACGAAGAGCAGATCGAGGCGAGGCACACGAGAAGTTTACCCAGCTTCGGAGCTCTCCGGAGAGATAACACTCCTACTGCTGCTTGTCTGGTTGTATATCTGGTGTTCTTGCTTTCCCAAGCCAGAGTGTGATGTTTTCTAGGCTACGAATGAGTCGAAGTCGACTGTCCGAGGCTCCGAAAATCAACCCCCCCTACGTTGCGCATGGGCCTCCTTTTATATGATAAAGGGGTCACCGACAGGTGGCAACGCAGAGGAGGGTAAAAACGTAAAAAGCGAGGTAGTTGATACAGTTGCTTGTACAGTGCACCCTACCTAACCCTGACGGCAGGGGACAAGGGCATTAAATGCTCGTCTGAGTCGCCTGAACAGTGCAGAAAAGGACCGTTAGGGGCGCCACCGTTCGCCACGATGGTGATCTTGTCAGCTTCGCATGCCACTGCGCACTGCTGGCTGCACAGCCTCCCGCCACGCGCGCCCGGAGAGGCCCCCAGAGCGACACGTTGGTGGATGCGCTGGAGCGTGGTCGCAGAGTGGCCGCCTGCCGCGGCAAGCGCCTTGCCGCTGTCGTTATCTTCGCTGGGCCCAGAAGCTCGTCGCTCACCGAGCCTCGGTGTACCTTGTTTAGTCTTCCCGGCAAGCTCCTCTTGCCGGGGCCTTGCTGCCTTGCCGGAGCGTGTGGCGCGTCACGGCAAGTTCCTTGGAGTGCCTTGGTTGGCCTTCCCGGCAAGCTCCTCTTGCCGGGGTCTTGTCTCCTTAGCTTAAATACTTTGTTCTTGGATGGCTCCAAGGGAACCTTGGGGGATCTTGGCGTTCGCCCGGCAAGCCTTTGCCGCGGGGTGCTGCAACTGCCCGTGCACAAGTTCGGGGTACTAGGGTACCCCTATTCTAGTACACCGACATCTCCAATAAAATTGTCTACTTATACTCTTCCTTATGTGATGTCATTACTTACCATAGGATTAACATATGATCATTTTCATTTATTTCCTCTCTTTTTATTCAAACATGAAAGTAAAGAAAAAACTCAAACTAAACTTTATTATATATCTCGCACACGATTACAAGGATATATCACTAAGCAAACTCTCAAAATGAAAGAGTCGAACTAAACTTTTATTCATCTAAAGCAAAAGATAACTATGGATCAAACTAAGATAAGTATAAAGGCAAAATATTGTGGAGGTGATACAATACCGGGGAACCTCCCCAAGCTTGGCAAAAGCCAAGGGGAGTTCCCATACCCGATACTCAATTTTCCTTTGATGATGAAAAAGGAGGTGGTGGTGATGGAGTAGCGATCTTATCCTCGGGTTTCCATGGCAGAGGCTCACCATCATAAGAGGAGGAGTGAGTCTCACGGGTCCTGCAACTGGCAGCCAAACTCATACCTTTAAACCTCGCCTCATATTCAAATACTTGGTTTTGGAGATCATAGATCTAGCTTTGGAGGAAGTTGATTTGCTTGTCGAAGGTGAAGATGATGTCCTTTATGGACTTGCCATCCACCTTGAGATCACGGGTGTAGTCCGCGATCATGAGGTGATTGGCATTGAGTCCACATTCCACCATCCCCGTGCACCGGAAGACCTCCTGCTCCATAGCTTCAAGCCTAGCCTCCACGGTTCCCGTCCCTTTGGGACATTGCACCTCACGGATGTGAAGCACCCCCTCATACATCTGGATAGCCTGAGGGTGCTGCATCACTTCCCACAAATATGGGTTGATGACGTTCTCGGAGAACTTGTCCTTGGAGGAGCTTGAAGCGGCCATGGTAGATGGGATCTGTCAGAAAATAGCAAGGAAAAGAAAACATGAGATTTCTCTGTGATACGGTGGTCAATATATTCGGGGGGTATATAAAGACTCTTTATCTTGGGAAACAAGCAAACGGAAGAAAAACAAAGTCCGAAAGGTACCCAAGGTGGGCACAACTCACCTGGACGCGCCTAGCAAGCCAGGTGCCCCCTGGTGTCTTGTGCCCACCAGAGTCACCTTCCTGGTAGTTTCTTATTTTCCTATTTTTTTAAATATTCCAAAACTGACAAAAAATAATTTTGTGGATTTTCGGAGTCCATTTACTTACCGTATCACGTACATCCTCTTTTTCACAATTCTGGAGTGTTCCGGAAAGTTTCCTTTATGCATTCTTCCGATGTCATAGTCTGGATAATATTACTTTCAACATTAATGGGCGTACCTGAGATATAATGTTTTATTCTTTGTCCATTAACAACCTTCGGGTTGGTACCTTCGGCATTATTTATTTTGATGGCACCCGATCGATAAACTTCCTCGATAACATAGGGTCCTTCCCATTTGGAGAGGAGTTTTCCTACAAAGAACCTGAAACGAGAGTTGTACAAAAGAACATATTCTCCAACTTTGAACTCCCGCTTTTGGATTCTTTTATCATGCCATCTTTTGACTTTTTCTTTAAATAACTTGGCATTTTCATAAGCTTGGGTTCTCCATTCATCTAATGAGCTGATATCAAATAACATCTTTTCACCAGCAAGTTTAAAATCATAGTTGAGTTATTTAATTGCCCAATATGCTTTATGTTCTAATTCAAGAGGCAAATGACAAGCTTTTCCATAAACCATTTTATAAGGAGACATGCCCATAGGATTTTTATATGCTGTTCTATAAGCCCAAAGTGCATCATCTAATTTCTTAGACCAATTCTTCCGGGACCTATTGACAGTCTTTTGTAAGATAAATTTTATTTCTCTATTGCTAAGTTCAACTTGACCACTAGACTGAGGATGATAAGGTGATGATATTCTATGATTAACATCATACTTAGCAAGCATTTTACGGAAATCACCATGAATAAAATGTGAACCACCATCAGTCATTAAGCATCTAGGGACTCCAAATCTTGGGAAAATAACTTCCTTAAGCATTTTAATAGAGGTGTTGTGATCAGCACTACTAGTTGGAATAGCTTCTACCCACTTAGTAACATAATCAACAGCAACCAAAATATGTGTGTACCCATTAGAGGAAGGAAAAGGTCCCATGTAATCAAATCCCCAAACATCAAATGGTTCATAAGTAACAGAATAATACATAGGTATTTCCTGACGCTTACCAACATTACCAATCCTTTGACAATCATCACAAGATAAAACAAACTTACGGGCATCCTTGAAGAGAGTAGGCCAATAAAAACCAAATTTCAATACCTTGTAAGCAGTTTTATCTCCCACATGATGTCCTCCATAAGCTTCGCAGTGACATTTTCGTAAGATTTGTTCTTGTTCATGCTCATGTACACAATGTCTAATAATACCATCTACTCCTTCTTTATAAAGATGCGGGTCATCCCAAAAGTAGTCTCTTAAATCATAGAAGAATTTTTTCTTTTGTTGGTATGTGAAGCTAGGTGGTATATATTTGGCAACAATGTAATTAGCATAGTAAGCATACCAAGGAGTGTTATGAGAAACATTTATTGCAGCTAATTGTTCATCAGGAAAACTATCATTAATAGGTTGTGGGTCATCAAGAATACTTTCTAGCCTAGACAATTTATCAGCCACGGGATTTTCAACTCCCTTTCTATCAATGATATGTAAGTCAAATTCTTGTAGCAAGAGAACCCACCTAATGAGTCTAGGTTTAGCATCTTTATTTTCCATAAGATATTTTATAGCAGCATGGTTGGTATGAACAATAACTTTAGAATCAACAATGTAAGATATGAATTTATCACAAGCAAACACCACTACTAAGAATTCTTTTTCAGTAGCATAATTTCGTCGAGCATTGTCTAGAGTTTTACTAGCATAATGAATAACATTTAATTTCTTATCAACTATTTTTCCTAGAACAACACCAACAACATAGTCACTAGCATCACGGATAATTTCAAAAGGAAAAATTCCAATCAGGTGGCTGAACAATAGGTGCAGAAATCATGTCTTTCTTAAGTGTTTCAGAGGCTTCTACACAATCATCATCAAAAACAAATGGAACTTCCTTTTGTAAAAGATTTGTAAGAGGCCTAGAAACTTTAGAGAAGCATTTAATAAACCTCCTAAAGAAACCAACATGACCAAGGAAACTACGAATACCTTTGATATCTTTAGGACATGGCATTTTCTCAATTGCATCAACTTTAGCTTTATCCACCTCAATACCCCATTTAGAAATTTTATGTCCCAAGACAATACCTTCATTAACCATAAAGTTGCACTTCTCCCAATTCAAGACAAGATTAGTTTGCTCGCATCTCTGCAAAACTCGATCGAGGTTGCTTAAGCAATCATCAAAAGAAGTTCCGTAAACGGAAAAATCATCCATGAAAACCTCAACAATGTTTTCACAAAAATCAGAGAATATAGCAGTCATACATCTTTGAAAGGTAGCAGGTGCATTACATAAACCAAAAGGCATACATCTATAAGCATAAGTTCCAAAAGGACAAGTAAAGGTTGTTTTCTCTTGATCAGGTTGGGATATAGGTATATGAGAAAAAACAGAATATCCATCAAGGAAACAAAAATGTGTGTGCTTTGGCAATCTTTCTAGCATTTGACCAATAAAAGGCAGAGGGTAATGATCTTTTCTAGTAGCTTTATTTAATTTTCTAAAATCAATTACCATTCTATAGCCAGTGACAATTCTTTGTGGAGTAAGTTCATTCTTGTCATTACGAACAATAGTAATACCTCCCTTCTTAGGGACACAATGAACAGGACTTAACCATCTACTATCAGCTATAGGATAGATTATACCTGCTTCCAGAAGCTTCAGTATTTCAGTTCTTACCACTTCTTTCATCTTAGGATTTAAGTGTCATTGGTGATGAACAACGGGTTTAGCACCATGTTCCATATTAATTTTGTGTTGATAGAGAGTGGTACTAATGCCCTTTAAATCATCAAGAGTATACCCAATAGCAGCTCGGTGCTTCCTCGGAACCTTTAATAATCTTTCCTCTTCATGTTCTGAAAGGTTAGCACTAATGATAACAGGATATATCTTCTTCTCATCAAGATAAGCATATTTTAGAGTGTCCGGCAATTGTTTTAATTCAAATACAGGATCACCTTTAGGTGGAGGACCTCCTAGAGTCTCAATAGGCAAATTGTATTTAAGCAGAGGACGTTGTTCAAAGAAAATCTATCTATTTCATTTCTTTCATGCATATGTATATCATTCTCATGGTCTAGCAAATATTGTTCTAGCGGATCAGTATGAGGTACATCAATAGAAGCAAGACCAATTATTTCATCCTTACTAGGCAATTCTTTCTTATGATGCTTCCTACTAAACTTAGAAAAATTAAATTCATGAGACTCATCACCAAAACTAACACCGACCGTTTGTTTCTCACAATCTATTTTAGCATTAACGGTGTTCAAGAAAGGTCTACCAATGATAATGGGACAAAAGTCATCTTGTGGGAAACTAAGAATAAGAAAATCAGTAGGATATTTTATTTTCCCACACAAGACTTCAACATCTCTAACAATCCCAAGTGGTGTGATTGTGTCTCTATTAGCAAGTTTAATAGTAACATCTATGTCTTCTATCGAGCGGGTGCTACATCATTCATAATTTCTTGATATAAGGTAAAAGGAATAGCACTCACGCTAGCACCTATGTCACATAAGCCATGATAACAGTGATCTCCTATCTTGACCGAGACAACAGGCATGCCAACAACGGGTCTATGTTTATCCTTTTCATCGGGTTTGGTAATTCTAGCAGCTTCATCATAGAAGTAATTAACATGCCCATCTATATTTTCAACCAGGAGATCCTTAACCATAGCAACACTAGGTTCTACTTTGATTTGTTCATCTGGTTTGGAAGGTCTAATATAACTTTTGTTGACCACAGTTGAAACTTTAGCATGTTCCTTCATCCTAACAAGGAAATGTGGTTTTTCAATATAAGCAGTAGAAACAACTGGATCAACATTATCAATAATAGTTTCATCTTTAGCTATTACCGGTTCTTTATTTTCTTCTTTAATAGGTGGGTGATATTTAAACCACTTATCCTTAGGGAGATCAACAAGAGTAGCAAAAGATTCACAAAAGGAGGCTACTATCTCAGAGTCAAGTCCATATTTAGTGCTAAACTTTTGAAAAGCATCGGTGTTCATAAAAGATTTAACACAATCAAACTTAAGCTTAATACCTGACTCGTTACCTTCGTCGAGTTCCCAATCTTCGGAGTTGCGTTTAATTATTTCTAGAAGATCCCACCTGAATTCAATAGTCTTCTTCATAAATGAACCAATACAAGAAGTATCGAGCATGGATCGATCATCATGAGAAAGTCGAGCATAAAAATTCTGAATAATAATTTCTCTTGAGAGCTCATGATTGGGCATGAATATAACATTGACTTAAGCCTCCCCCAAGCTAGAGCGATACTTTCTCCTTCAGGAGGCCAAAAATTTTATATATAATTCCGATCACGATGAACTAGATGCATAGGATAAACTTTTTGGTGGAACTCCAATTTCAATCGATTCCAATTCCAAGATCCAATATCATCGCATAGCCTATACCATGCAAATGCTTTTCCCTTTAAAGATAAAGGGAATACCTTCTTCTTAGCTTCATCTCTAGGTAAACCTGCAAGCTTAAATAATCCACAAATTTCCTCCACATATATCAAGTGCATATCAGGATGTTCGGTTCCATCTCCTGCATAAGGATTAGCTAGCAGTTGTTCTATCATACCCAAAGGAATTTCATAGCCAATATTTTCAGTGGGTGCAGTAGGTTGATGGGTGACTAATTGTGGTTCCGGTACAGGTGAAGATACCCCGAACAAACCCCTCAAAGGATTGTTTTCCATACTAACAAGTGACAGTAAATTTCAGCACATAGTAATAATTTTTCCTTACCAAGAGCGGTTCACTCCCCGGCAACGGCGCTAGAAAATAACCTTGATGACCCACAAGTATATGGGATCAATCATAGTCCTCGATAAGTAAGAGTGTCGAACCCAAGGAGGAGCAGAAGGAAATGACAAGTGGTTTTCAGCAAGGTATTCTATGCAAGCACTGGAATTATAAGTAACAAGTAGTTTGATAGCAAGATAATTTGTAACGAGAAAGTAACGATATTAGTAACAAAAGGTGCAGCAAGGTAGCCCAATCCTTTTGAGGCAAAGTACAGGACAAAATAGTCTCTTATGACAAGCAAAGCGTTCTTGAGGGTACACGGGAATTTCATCTGGTCACTTTCATCATGTTGGTTTGATTTGTGTTCGCTACTTTGATAATTTGATATGTGGGTGAACCGGTGCTTAGGTGATGTTCTTACTTGAACAAAACTCCTACTTATGATTAACCTCCTCGCAAGCATCCTCAACTATGAGATAAGTAATAACAATAAATTTAACCATAGCATTAAACTTTTGGATCCAAATTAGTCCCTTACGAAATAGCGCATAAACTAGGGTTTAAGATTCTATTGCCCTCGCAACCCATCATCTAATAACTACTCCACAATGCATTCCCTTAGGCCCAAATATGGTGAAGTGCCATGTAGTCGACGTTCACATGACACCACTAAGGGAATCACTGTAAGTGCATCTAGTGCCCCTTAGTGATTTTGGTGTATTGAAGACTTATAGGTTAAGGGACTAATGTGTTTTTAGGTGTACACAGGTCTATAAGTCTATGAGGAGTTTGATATTTACAGAGAAAGTCGACCCCTAAAAATGAAGTTCTTCGACTGAAGACTTTGGATTTCTGAAGACTTTCTGAAGACTTTGAAAGTGAAGAAATTGGTGCAATCCTGAAGACTTGGTATTCACTTGAGGAACATGAAGCATGAAGACTTTTGTTTTTGTAGTTTCATTTTCTCTTTCTTGAGTCTTAGGAAACACCGTACTATTAAAGGGGTTCAAGGAAATACTAAGGAAAAAATTCCATGTGATGCTCAACTCAAATCCTACACCTACCAATCCCTTCGAGTGAAGCCATTGGAAATCTCATACAGTTCAGTCATATTCTTCAGTGACAGAGACGAAGTTCTTCTGGTCTCTGAGGAATTTGTTCTGACTGAGGAGTTAGGAATTCACCAATGCAGATTACCTACACAGTGAGGAGCATGATAGCCCTGAGGAATTTGATACTCAAATTTCTGACCGTTGTTGTGCTATGCGCCAGCTGTCCCAGAATATCTACCCACCTAACGGTCATATCATTGATGGGCATTTATGTTTTATCATGTCGGGCTGCTCCCTGGGCTATAAATAGCCGCCCCCTACAACCACTAGCTGGTTGGCTGCTCCAAGAGAAACTGGCACTTGTCATTTGAGAGCATCCCATCCTCCGAGGACTTTGAGCGAAAATCATCAAGTGAGGAAAACCCAAACCCAAACACCTACAAACCCCAAGTGATTGAGCATCACTGAAGAGATTGATCCTGCATGGATCCGATGCTTGTTACCTTTGAAGATTGTGCTTCTTCCAGATGGTTAGGCGTCAAGGCCTAGAGCATCCAAGAGGAATTGTGGATTGCCGAGTGACCAAGTTTGTGAAGGTTTGGAAGTCACCTCAAGACTTACCATGAGTGATTGGGCGAGGTCCATGTGATCTTAGCTCAAGGGGAATACGGTGAGGATTGAGTGTTCTGGACTGTGTGTTCAGAACTAGGTGTCCGGGACTGTGTGTCCTCAGGTTTAAATACCTAGCTGCCCTAACCAGATGTACAACTGAGACAGCAGTTGGAACTAGTCTACCAAATCATTGTCTTCACCAAGCTCATTGGTTCTATTTCGTCAACTCTTTCATTTCCTCATAACTGTGTCGAGTGCTTGTTCATATCTGTGTTTGAAGACTTTGACTGAAGACTTTCTCAAATTCCACAGTTCAATTTCTTCAGTCTGTTTGTCTTCATCCTGTGTTATCCTGTGCTTACGCTTACTATTCTCTGTGCTTGTCTTCATTTCATCATGATGACTATGCTTGTGCTCTGTTATGTTTACTTTTGAGTACTTATTCCGCTTCTAGTAGTTCTTTGCTAAGGAATTTCCTCACCTGCAAATTCCACAGTGAAGAATTCATAAAAATCGCCTATTCACCCCCCCTCTAGTCGATATAACGCACTTAGAATCACAATATACGTACCATCAAAATATCGAACACATATCAAGTTCACATGATTACTTGCAACAAGATTTCTCCTGTGACCTAAAGAACAAAAGTAACGAATCACAAATAATAATCATGCTCAAGATCAGAGGGGTATTAAATAACATAATGGATCTGAACATATAATCTTCCACCAAATAAACCATATAGTAATCAACTTCAAGATGTAATCAACACTACTAGTCACCCATAAGTACCAATCTATAGTTTTGGTACAAAGATTGAACACAAGAGATGAACTAGGGTTTGAGAGTAAAGTTGAAGATGTTGATGGAGATTGCCCTCCCCAAGATGGGAGATTTGTTGGTGATGATGATAATGATGAATTCCCCCTCTGGCAGGGAAGTTCCCCCGGCGGAATCGCTCCGCCGGAGGGCAAAAGTGCTCCTGCCCAAGTTCCGCCTTGAGACAGCGGTGCTTCCTCCCGAAAGTCATCTCCTTATTTTTTTTCTAGGTCAAAATGACTTATGTACCAGAAGTGGGGCACCATAGGTGGGCCGAGTAGGGCACAACCCACCAGGGCGCGCCTGGGCTCCCTGGCACGCCCAGGTGGGTTGTGCCCACCTGGTGGCCCCCTCTGGTACTTATTGGCTCCAATATTTCTTATATATTCCACAAAAATTCCCCGTAAAGTTTCAGTTCATTTGGAGTTGTGCAGAATAGGTAGCCTGACATAGCTTTTTCAGGTCGAGAATTCCAGCTGCTGATATTCTCCCTCTTTGTGTGTACCTTGCATATTATGAGAGAAAAGGCATGACAATTACTCCAAAAAGCATTAGTATAGATAAATAATATAAATAACAGTAGGTAAACATGATGCAAAATGGATGTATCAGGAACTAAAACACATGTTAACGCTCCATGTTATATCAGATAATTCCAGATGATATAATCATAAAGTATAACAAGCAAGTATTGGGTCGATTCAGCATGATCGTTCTTCTAACGTCATACCCTCAATGTTTTTTAGGACTATTGTTACCCTTAACGATATCCTAAGATCCATAAAACGTGATCACCAACAACACTTGAGCCAGCCTTAGAGGCGAGACCGGGAACGTATTATTTACCGTTTATCATCTCACACGTGCATATGAGTTTTCCACTGAATCGCATATTCCAGGATCATAGCAGTTATAGCATGAAGGATAAACTCTTAATTATGAATAATAGAATTATTATAATACAATATTATTGTCTCTAGGGCATATTTCCAACAAAACCTTGAAGTTGAGGAAGTACACAATTTGCAGGTTGTGAGTTGCGACGAAGGCAATGCCCCCTCGATTAATGGGAAGCTTCCCACTGGCATCCCGGAGCTCAGTCCAGTCGAAGACTGTTCTTGGCTCAGAATTATCTCCTTTAGCATGACACTCATGTGCGCCCGGAAAGTATAAGTGATTCGAATAGATTCCAACTCAGGTGCTATAACTACCTTGCGAAATTGGGTTGGACCTTTGTTTTCATGGATATGAGATATCCAGGTTGTGGAGTTGCAGCGCCATGACTCGGAGCTCAAGAGAGAAGCAACCGATAATTGTGGATGGACAACAAAGTGGTGAGCGTTGACTCATAGAAGGATATGGATGTGTTGGTTGGAGCAAGATATTTCCAGAGAAAGGTGGGACCATAAGAGCACAATAATTTTCAATACATGTATGATCCAACGGCTGTGTACCAAGACAATGCATCGGTTGGAACCGTTAGTGGATTTTGAGTGCTTTTATTCGTCGGCATTCACCCGGCAAATAACGGTGGGAACGTCCGCCACCTCCTCTACCGCCAGATGATTTTTTTATCGTGCAACACACATCGACTACTATTACATGCAATAGTTTTCAACGTGGCCCATGTTGTGCTCGACTGCTTTTCTATGTTGCAAATCCTCTCCTTCAACTGTGCGCCATGTGCCCATGTTGGACCCGCACCACCACTCTCCTGTTCTTATCTTGAACAAAGAGAGCGCAACCACACCTTCCCCCCTGAGCCTCATCTCCGACCTCTAGGTCCCTCCCATCCACGTGTTTTAACACCCACAATGCGGCTATATCTCCCACCTGTCGAGGCACGACTTAGAGGCATAGCCGCATGGTAGGCATGTCACAAGAGGGGTAATCTTTACACATCCCATGTACTGAATAAGAAAGGGATAAAGAGTCAGCTTATAATCGCCAGTTCACACAATACATAAATAGATCATACATCATCCAAGGTCCAATCAATGGTCCGACTATGGAACCAAAATAAAGAAAGACAACCCCAAATGCTAGATCCCCGATCGACCCAACTGGGCTCCTCTACTGATCATCCGGAAAAGAAAATAGTAACGGCCCGAATCCTCGTCGAACTCTCACTTGAGTTCGGTAGCGTCCCTTGCACTGGCATCATCGGCACCTGCATTTGTTTGGGAGTATCTGTGAGTCACGGGGACTTAGCAATCTCACACTCCCGAGATCAAGACTATTTAAGCTTAAGGGTAGGAAAGGGCAGTGAGGTGGAGCTGCAGCAAGAACTAGCATATATGGTGGCTAACTTACGCAAAAGAGAGCGAGAAGAGAAGCAAAACACGATGGAGAAGCTAAAAGTGATCAAGAAGTGATCCTGAAACTACTTACATTCAAGCACAACATGAGACCGTGTTCACTTCCCAGACTCCGTCGAGAAGAGACCATCACGGCTACACACGCGGTTGATTCATTTTAATTAAGTTAAGTGTCAAGTTCTCTACAACCGGATATTAACAAATTCCCATCTACCCATAACCGCGGGCACGGCTTTCAAAAGTTCAAAACCCTGCAGGGGTGTCCCAACTTAGCCCATCACAAGCTCTCACGGTCAACGAAGGATATTCCTTCTCGCGGGAAGACCCGATCAGTCTCGGAATCCCGGTTGCAAGACATTTCGACAATGGTAAAACAAGACCAGCAAGACCGCCCGATGCGCCGACATCCCGATAGGAGCTGCACATATCTCGTTCTCAGGGCAACACCGGATGAACACTACGTACAGCTAAAACTAGCCCTCAAGTTTCCCCGAGGTGGCGCCGCAAGTGGCTCTGTTTCGGACCAACACTTAGAGAAGCACTGGCCCGGGGGGGTTAAAATAAAGATGACCCTTGAGTCTGCAGAACCCAAGGGAAGGTGATAGATTGTTAGGCAAATGTAAAACCAAGGTTGGCCCTTGCTGGAGGAGTTTTATTCAAAGCGAACTGTCAAGGGGTTCCCATAACACCCAACCGCCTAAGGAACGCAAAATGAAGGAACATAACACCAGTATGACGGAAACTAGGGCGTCAAGAGTGGAAGAAAACACCAGGCATAAGGCCAAGCCTTCCACCCTTTACCAAGTATATAGATGCATTAAATAAAATAAGAGATATTGTGATATCCCATCATATCCATGTCCCAACATGGAACAAACTTCAACTTCACCTGCAACTAGCAACACTATAAGAGGGGCTGAGCAAAAGCGGTAACATAGCCAAACAACGGTTTGCTAGGAAGGTGGGTCAGAGGCTTGACGAGGCAATATGGGAGGCATGATATATCAAGTGGTAGGTAGCGCGGCATAGCAATAGAGCGAACAACCAGCAAGCAAAGATAGAAGTGATTTCGAGGGTATGGTCATCTTGCCTGAGATCCCGCAAGGAAGAAGAACGAGTCCATGAGGAAGACAAACGGACATGGTCAAACGGATCCTCACACACGCGACGTTATCGAAACTAACAAGAATAAGAAACACCAGAAAGGAGCAAACAACATGGTGAACAACCCTCACATAAATATGGCATGATGCACAACCAAGTATGATGCATGTCCGGTTTAAATATGCATGGCATGGCAAAGTGCACAAACAAAACTACAAGTTAATTGGAGCCCAATATGCAATGAGTTGCATATTGACGGAACACCACATCAATTATTTAGTTCACTCCGGTTAGGTACTCAACAATATTAAATGTTGGTTAACATGGCAAGAGGTCAAGCATAACAAAACTATACCATCTAAACAATTTAAATGCGGCCGGATATAACAAACAACGAATCCGGTAAATCCCCATATTTATTTAGCAAATTAATGCAAACAACAATTTAAACATTCTTGATGTTGTTATCATGATGCGGATGACATTTGCAACTTTTATCCATTTTTTCTTAAAAGTTGACATGAGCGTGATGAGAGCATTTGTCACCATGGTAGAAAGAAAGGGTGCCACGGCGACGAAACGGAAATGATGCTGCGGCAACATTCCGATGATCCGGTAGCTCACGGGGATACTGGCGCAAAGGGAAGTGGGTGTGAGTGTGTCATGCAAGAAGATGGGGTACTCCCGGTACCGGGTTCCCACATGTCGATGGCAAGGCAACGAGGAACTCGCAAGGAACAACTCGGACACGGTGCAACCACGAGCATCTCAAACATCACACATCATTCGTTCACGGGCGTCGTCTCGGTGGTTATACCTTCCAAGGGAGCATTCTCGAGGGGTTTGAGTTCATAGAGGAAGTAGTTTTTCTTGTGACGGTAGTGGAAGTAGGGGTACATGATGACGATAGAGGTACTCGCGACGGTAGTGGTACACGTTTCCTGTCGAAATTACAGCGGCGGTAGTTGTACATGGTTCGTTGATGTTCGAATCACCGGTAGAGGTACTTGGCATAGCGTTACAAGGTCGGTCTCGCCGGTCTCGGTCTCGGCAGCGTAGTTGTACAAGCGCGACATCGGACTTCTCGAACCCGAACTCTTCGGGGGGCGTCGTGGTACTTGGCGAATCCGCGTAGTCGTGCACGTTCCAACATCAAACTTGGAGGAACACTAACGGCGGTAGAGGTACACTTGTTGTAGGGGTACTTGTCAGATCCGAGGCGACAGTAGTCGTTCACATTCGTTCGGAGAGGTAAAAGGTGACTCCAAGCCCTTCACGGTCGATGGTGGGAGGCGGGCAGCGAAGCAGCAGCAACGTGCGGGCACCGACGGGCACCATGCCCGTGAGGAGGAGGGGCTCTGCAGGAAACCAACAGCAAGGCATGAAGGCGTGCCGGTAGATGCAGAGGAAAGCAACAACGCTAAAGAACCACGGTGGCGGAGCTGGGACTTTCACGACGAGCAGGGTGAGGCAGAGGTCCTACGGGCGTCAGGGAGACCGGATCCGGCCACGGCTCTCTGGTTCAGGTCGGTTCCAGGCGCCGGAAGCTTGGCCTGCTCCTACTGGTAGGGTCGGCCGGCGACGAGGCTTGACCGGAGCGGCGGCCTGGTTCCACGGTGGCTGGAGCGACAAAGGAGAAGCCAACGCAGGAGGAAGGAGGCGCACGGATGCGGGGCCTCGCTGGTGGCCTGCTGGTCGGCCGCGAGGAGGCTCGCGTGGGGAAGGAGATCCGGCGGGGGCGCGAGGGTGCTGGGCGGCGGTCCGCTGGATCCGGCGAGGGGCGAGAGGAGGCCACGGCAGGAGGTTGGAGGGATCTGGCGACGGGATGAGGAGGGAGAGATCGAAAGATGGGGAAACAGGTGCAGGGCTTCTCCCTGGAGCGTTGCGAGGAGAGGGAGAGAGAGATCGATCGAGCAGAGGGGAAGGAGCGTGGGGATCGAGCGGTTGTGGGATCTGTGCGTGCGGGTGCTGGCGGCGGTGTTGGAGGATGCGAGGGAGAGGGTGAGAGTTAGGTTTAGGACTAGGTGGTTCTGTAGGGGAAGGATGGTCCTAGGGGGGTCGGCTGGGCCTAAAGGCCTGGCTGCGGATGGCCTATAGGCCGGGTGGGCTGGCTCCTCTCTCCTCTCTTGTCTAAAAAATAAAATAAGGAAAACCCAGGCTCAGAGAAGGAAAAAGGCCAGCAAATTTGAAAAGGAAAAAGTACCCTTGTGCTCCTGGATTTATCTAGTATTTGAATAAAATGCCTTGGCAATTTTAGAGGCTGCAATTTTTATGCAAGTTTGAAAATAACTCAAACTGGAATAAATCTGTAGCCCAACCAAAACACTTCTAATAGACCTGAAAATTGGAGGAGGTGATCTTGGCACGGTCTAGTATTTATAGGGAAAAGTTGAACATTTTAAAGAAAGAGGAGAAAGCCGCTTGCAATAAATGGGTGAAATTTGAAAGAAGGAAAAAGTGAAATGGTTTGCACTTGGAGAAGGGCCTTGGAGGAAAGATCATGGATGCAAAAATAGTTTAGAAACGAGAGGGATTTATAATGCAAGTTTGTTGCGGTTAATTCCAAACTAATGGAATATTTTATATAGCTCCCTAATAATATTGGGAGTATATCTTCTAAAGAGAAATCACCATTGTGAATATCCCTCGATTTAAATGGAACAAAGATCCATACGATTTATTTAGTTGAGTTATTAAAAAGGTTGCAAGATGACATGATGCAATGCACATGATGCAAAGATGCATGCAACAGACAAAACAAAACACTCGACGAAACTCGGAAAACATGGAAGGCATTTGAAGCTCCGGTCTTGGGGCGTTACAACACTCCACCACTCAACAATATTTAGCAAATTAATGCAAACAACAATTTAAACATTCTTGATGTTGTTATCATGATGCAGATGACATTTGCAAGTTTTATGCATTTTTTATTAAAAGTTGACATGAGCGTGATGAGAGCATTTGTCACCATGGTAGAAAGAAAGGGGTGCCACGGCGACGAAACAGAAATGATGCCGCGGCAACATTCCGATGATCCGGTAGCTCACGGGGATACTGGTGCAAAAGGAAGTGGGTTTGAGTGTGTCATGCAAGAAGATGGGGTACTCCCGGTACCGGCTTCCCACATGTCGACGGCAAGGCAACGAGGAACTCGCAAAGAACAACTCGGACATGGTGCAACCACGAGCATCTCAAACATCACACATCATTCGTTGACGGGCGTTGTCTCGGTGGTTATACCTTCCAAGGGAGCATTCTCGAGGGGTTCGAGTTCATAGAGGAAGTAGTTTTTCTTGTGACGGTAGTGGAAGTAGGGGTACATGACGACGGTAGAGGTACTCGCGACGGTAGTGGTACATGTTTCTTGTCAAAATTACAGCGGCGGTAGTTGTACACGGTTCGTAGATGTTCGAATCACCGGTAGAGGTACTTGGCATAGCGTTACAAGGTCGGTCTCGCCGGTCTCGGTCTCGGCAGCGTAGTTGTACAAGCGCGATATCGGACTTGTCGAACCCGAACTCTTCGGGGGGGCGTCGTGGTACTTGGCTAATCCGCGTAGTCGTGCATGTTCCAACATCAAACTTGGAGGGACACTGACGGCAGTAGAGGTACACTTGTTGTAGGGGTACTTGTCAGATCCACGGCGACAGTAGTCGTTCACGTTCGTTCGAAGAGGTAAAAGGTGACTCCAAGCCCTTCGCGGTCGACGGTGGGAGGCGGGCAGCGAAGCAGCAGCAACATGCGGGCACCGACGGGCACCATGCCCGTGAGGAGGAGGGGCTCTACAGGAAACCAGCAGGGAGGCATGCAGGCGTGCCGGTAGATGCAGAGGAAAGCAACAACGCTGAAGAACCATGGCGGCCGAGATGGGACTTCGACGACGAGCAGGGTGAGGCGGAGGTCCTGCGGGCGTCAGGGAGACCGGATCCGGCCACAGCTCTCTGGTTCAGTTCGGTTCCAAGCGCCGGAAGCTTGGCCTGCTCCAACTGGTAGGGTCAGCCGGCGACGAGGTTTGACCAGAGCGGCGGCCTGGTTCCACGGTGGCTGGAGCGAGGAAGGAGAAGCCAACGCAGGAGGAAGGAGGCGCGCGGATGCGGGGCCTCGCTGGTGGCCTACTGGTCGGGCGCGAGGAGGCTCGCGTGGGGAAGGAGATCTGACGGGGGCGCGAGGGAGCCGGGCGGCGGTCCACTGGATCCGACGAGGGGCGAGAGGAGGCCACGGCAGGAGGTTGGAGGGATCTGGCGACGGGATGAGGAGGGAGAGACCGAAAGATGGGGAAACAGGTGCGGGGCTTCTCCCTGGAGCGTTGCGAGGAGAGGGAGAGAGAGATCGATCAAGCAGAAGGGAAGGAGCATGGGGATCGAGCAGTTGTGGGATCTGTGCGTGCGGGTGCTGGCAGCGGTGTTGGAGGATGCGAGGGAGAGGGTGAGAGTTAGGTTTAGGACTAGGTGGGCCTGCAGGGGAAGGATGGGCCTAGGGGGGTCGGCTGGGCCTAAAGGCTTGGCTGCGGATGGCCTATAGGCCGGGTGGGCTGGCTCCTCTCTCCTCCATTGTCCAAAAAATAAAATAAGGAAAACCAAGGCTCAGAGAAGAAAAAAGGCCAGCAAATTTGAAAAGGAAAAAGTACCCTTGTGCTCCTGGATTTATCTAGTATTTGAATAAAATGCCTTGGCAATTTTAGAGGCTGCAATTTTTATGAAATTTGAAAATAACTCAAACCCGAATAAATCTGTAGCCAAACCAAAACACTTCCAAAAGACCTGAAAATTGGAGGAGGTGGTCTTGGCACGGTCTAGTATTTATAGGTAAAAGTTGAACATTTTAAAGAAAGAGGAGAAAGCCACTTGCAATAAATGGGTGAAATTTGAAAGAAGGAAAAAGTGAAATGGTTTGCACTTGGAGAAGGGCCTTGGAGGAAAGATCATGGATGCAAAAATAGTTTAGAAACGAGAGGGATTTATAATGCAAGTTTGTTGCGGTCAATTCCAAACTAATGGAATATTTTATATAGCTCCCTAATAATATTGGGAGTATATGTTCTAAAGAGAAATCGCCATTGTGAATATCCCTTGATTTAAATGGAACGAAGATCCATATGATTTATTTATTTGAGTTATTAAAAAGGTTGCAAGATGACATGATGCAATGCACATGATGCAAAGATGCATGCAACAGACAAAACAAAACACTCGACGAAACTCAGAAAACATGGAAGGCATTTGAAGCTCCGGTATTGGGGCGTTACAACACTCCACCATTCAACAATATTTCGCAAATTAATGCAAACAACAATTTAAATATTCTTGATGTTGTTATCATGATGCAGATGACAGTTGCAAGTTTTATGCATTTTTTATTAAAAGTTGACATGAGCGTGATGAGAGCATTTGTCACCATGGTAGAAAGAAAGGGGTGCCACGGCGACGAAACAGAAATGATGCCGCTGCAACATTCCGATGATCCAGTAGCTCACGGGGATATTGGTGCAAAAGGAAGTGGGTGTGAGTGTGTCATGCAAGAAGATGGGGTACTCTCGGTACCGGGTTCCCACATGTCGACGGCAAGGCAACGAGGAACTCGCAAAGAACAACTCGGACACGGTGCAACCACGAGCATCTCAAACATCACACATCATTCGTTCACGGGCGTCGTCTCGGTGGTTATACCTTCCAAGGGAGCATTCTCGAGGGGTTCGAGTTCATAGAGGAAGTAGTTTTTCTCGTGATGGTAGTAGAAGTAGGGGTACATGACGACGGTAGAGGTACTCGCGACGGTAGTGGTACACGTTTCTTGACAAAATTACAGCGGCGGTAGTTGTACACGGTTTATAGATGTTCGAATCACCGGTAGAGGTACTTGGCATAGCGTTACAAGGTCGGTCTCGCCGGTCTCGGTCTCAGCAGCGTCGTTGTACAAGCGCGACATCGGACTTGTCGAACCTGAACTCTTCGGGGGGGCGTCATGGTACTTGGCGAATCCACATAGTCATGCACGTTCTAACATCAAACTTGGAGGGACACTGACGGCAGTAGAGGTACACTTGTTATAGGGGTACTTGTCAGATCCACGGCGACAGTAGTCGTTCGCGTTCGTTCGGAGAGGTAAAAGGTGACTCCAAGCCCTTCGCGGTCGACGGTGGGAGGCGGGCAGTGAAGCAGCAGCAACGTGCGGGCACCGACGGGCACCATGCCCGTGAGGAGGAGGGGCTCTGCAGGAAACCAGCAGCGAGGCATGCAGGCGTGCCGGTAGATGCAAAGGAAAGCAACAATGTTGAAGAACTACCGCGGCGGAGCTGGGACTTCGACGACGAGCAGGGTGAGGCAGAGGTCCTGCGGGCGTCAGGGACACCGGATCCAGCCACGGCTCTCCGGTTCAGGACGGTTCCAGGCACCGGAAGCTTGGCCTGCTCCTGCTGGTAGGGTTGGCCGGCGACGAGGCTTGACCGGAGCGGCGTCCTGGTTCCACGATGGCTGGAGCGAGGAAGGAGAAGCCAACGTAGGAGGAAGGAGGCGCGCGGATGCGGGGCCTCGCTGGTGGCCTACTGGTCAGGCGCGAGGAGGCTCGCGTGGGGAAGGAGATCTGGCGGGGGCGCAAGGGAGCCGGGCGGCGGTCCGCTGGATCCGGCGAGGGGCAAGAGGAGGCCACGGCAGGAGGTCGGAGGGATCTGGCGACAGGATGAGGAGGGAGAGATCGAAAGATGGGGAAACAGGTGCAGGGCTTCTCCCTGGAGCGTTGCGAGGAGAGGGAGAGAGAGATCGATCGAGCAGAGGGGAAGGAGCGTGGGGATCGAGCGGTTGTGGGATCTGTGCGTGTGGGTGCTGGCGGCGGTGTTGGAGGATGCGAGGGAGAGGGTGAGAGTTAGATTTAGGACTAGGTGGGCCTGCAGGGGAAGGATGGGCCTAGGGGGGTCGGCTGGGCCTAAAGGCCTGGCTGCGGATGGCCTATAGGCCGGGTGGGTTGGCTCCTCTCTCCTCTATTGTCTAAAAAAGAAAATAAGGAAAACCCAGGCTCAGAGAAGGAAAAAGGCCAGCAAATTTGAAAAGGAAAAAGTACCCTTGTGCTCCTGGATTTATCTAGTATTTGAATAAAATGCCTTGGCAATTTTAGAGGCTGCAATTTTTATGCAAGTTTGAAAATAACTCAAACTCGAATAAATCTGTAGCCCAACCAAAACACTTCCAAAAGACCTGAAAATTGGAGGAGGTGGTCTTGCCACGGTCTAGTATTTGTAGGGAAAAGTTGAACATTTTAAAGAAAGAGGAGAAAGCCACTTGCAATAAATGGGTGAAATTTGAAAGAAGGAAAAAGTGAAATGGTTTGCACTTGGAGAAGGGCCTTGGAGGAAAGATCATGGATGCAAAAAATAGTTTAGAAATGAGAGGGATATAACAAAAAACAAATCCGGTAAATCCCCATATTTATTTAGCAAATTAATGCAAACAACAATTTAAACATTCTTGATGTTGTTATCATGATGCGGATGACATTTTCAAGTTTTATGCAATTTTCATTCAAAGTTGACATGAGCATGATGAGAGCATTTGTCACCGTGGTAGAAAGAAAGGGGTGCCACGGCGACGAAACGGAAATGATGCCGCGGCAACATTCCGATGATCCGGTAGCTCATGGGGATACCGGTGCAAAAAGAAGTCGGTGTGAGTGTGTCATGCAAGAAGATGGGGTGCTCCTGGATACCGGGTTCCCACATGTCGACAGCAAGGCAACGAGGAACTCGCAAAGAACAACTCGGACACGGTGCAACCACGAGCATCTCAAACATCACACATCATTCGTTCACGGGCGTCGTCTCGGTGGTTATACCTTCCAAGGGAGCATTCTCGAGCGGTTCGAGTTCGTAGAGGAAGTAGTTGTTCTCGTGACGGTAGTGGAAGTAGGGGTACATGACGACGGTAGAGATACTCGCGACGGTAGTGGTACACGTTTCTTGTCAAAATTACAGCGGCGGTAGTTGTACACGGTTCGTACATGTTCGAGTTACCGATAGAGGTACTTGGCATAGCGTTACAAGGTCGGTCTCGCCGGTCTCGGTCTCGGCAGCGTAGTTGTACAAGCACGACATCGGACTTGTCAAACTCGAACTCTTCGGGGGGCGTCGTGGTACTTGGTGAATCTGCATAGTCGTGCACGTTCCAACATCAAACTCGGAGGGACACTGACGGCGATAGAGGTACACTTGTTGTAGGGGTACTTGTCGGATCCACGACGACGGTAGTCGTTCACGTTCATTCGGAGAGGTAAAAGGTGACTCCAAGCCCTTCGCGGTCGATGATGGGAGGCGGGCATCGAAGCAGCAGCAACGTGCAGGCACCGACGGGCACCATGGCCGTGAGGAGGAGGGGCTTTGCACGAAACCAGCAGCGAGGCATGCATGCGTGCCGGTAGATGCAGAGGGAAGCAGCGGCGCTAAATAACCACGGCGCCGGAGCTGGGACTTCGACGATGAGTAGGGTGAGGCAGAGGTCCTGCGGGTGTCAGGGAGACCGGATCCGGCCACGGCTCTCCGGTTCAGGTCGGTTCCACGCGCCGGAAGCTTGGCCTGCTCCTGCTAGTAGGGTCGGCTGGCGACGAGGCTTGACCGGAGTGGCGGCCTGGTTCCACGATGGCTGGAGCGAGGAAGGAGAAGCCAACATAGGAGGAAGGAGGCGCGCGGATGCGGGGCCCCGCTGGTGGCCTGCTGGTCGGGCGCGAGGAGGCTCGCGTGGGGAAGGAGATCCGGCGGGGGCGCGAGGGAGCTGGGCGGCGGCCCGCAGGATTCGACGAGGGGCGAGAGGAGGCCACGGTAGGAGGTTGGAGGGACCCGGCGACGGGATGAGGAGGGAAAGATCGAGAGATGGGGAAATGGGTGCGGGGCTTCTCCCTGGAGCGTTGCGAGGAGAAGGAGAGAGAGAGATCGATCGAGAAGAGGGGAAGGAGCATGGGGATCGAGCGGTTGTGGGATCTGTGCGTGCGGGTGCTGGCAGCAGTGTGGGAGGATGTGAGGGAGAGGGTGAGAGTTAGGTTTAGGACTAGGTGGCCCTGCAGGGGAAGGATGGGCCTAGGGAGGGTCGGTCAGGCCTAAAGGCCTGGCTGCGGATGGCCTATAAGGCGACTGGGCTAGCTCCTCTCTCCTCTCTTGTCTAAAAAATAAAATAAGGAACCCAGGCTCAGAGAAGGAAAAAGGCCAGCAAATTTGAAAAGGAAAAGGTACCCTTGTGCTCCTGGATTTATCTAGTATTTGAATAAATTGCCTTGGCAATTTTAGAGGCTGCAATTTTTATGCAAGTTTGAAAATAACTCAAACTCGAATAAATCTGTAGCCCAACTAAAACACTTCCAAAAGACCTGAAAATTGGCGAAGGTGGTCTTGGCACGGTCTAGTATTTATAGGGAAAAGTTGAACATTTTAAAGAAAGAGGAGAAAGCCACTTGCAATAAATGGGTGAAATTTGAAAGAAGGAAAAAGTGAAATGGTTTGCACTTGGAGAAGGGCCTTGGAGGAAAGATCATGGATGTAAAAAATAGTTTAGAAACGAGAGGGATTTATAATGCAAGTTTGTTGCGGTTAATTCCAAACTAATGGAATATTTTATATAGCTCCCTAATAATATTGGGAGTATATGTTCTAAAGAGAAATCACCATTGTGAATATCCCTCGATTTAAATGGAACGAAGATCCATACGATTTATTTAGTTGAGTTATTAAAAAGGTTGCAAGATGACATGATGCAATGCACATAATATAAAGATGCATGCAACAGACGAAATAAAACACCCGACGAAACTCGGAAAACATGGAAGGCATTTGAAGCTCCGGTCTTGGGGCGTTACACGTGCCTCCCTCAAGCACATATCCAAATTGTGTGTTGCGCATAAGAAGAAAGATCATCCATGGTTGACTGTAGTTGTTGCAAAGACTGTTGTTTGTTGTGACCTCAGGGAGAGGGTGAAGTTGCGACCATGGACGCCGGCCTACTACGCACCTGGGGAGGCAAAGTTTTGACATGGTCGGATCTCGTTGCTGCAAACCGGCAGGCCTAGTGCAAGTCCGAGGGAACTTGCATTGTCGAGGATGTTGTGACCGCAATGGCGACGATGTTGTGTGGCAATGTTGTGGTTGCAACATCTGTTGTGTTGCATCGATAGTGGTGGTACTATAGCAAACGTAGCACTTGGTGGACTACGGCGCTGCACTCGGCGCATGTTGCTGCCGCATAACAGCCAAGTTGCAAACGACAGAGCACTTTTTGGAAGAGAGGAACACGACTAATGTATCAACCACCGAGCACAACACCAACCATGTTGCAAACAGTTGGGCGCTATCTCTAACGCAACGAAGAATAGACTGATATCTTACGCGCCATCTAGTGGTTGTAAGCAGACGATCAGATCCATAGATCATTTGGTCAACACAAGCTATTTTTGCCGAGACTTCAAACGTGGCATTTATTTTAAATATCAAAAGTAATTAACTAATGTTGTACAAGGTATTTGTTTGAGACTTCAAACGGGCCATATGATATATACTATGCGAGTCCACTAGTGAATGGAATCTATGTATGCAATTGCTGGCTTTAGTGGACTAACCAACATTATTGAAATTAAAAAGTATATCTACTGTACTACAATTGGTAGAGCCGCATAGCTAACTCCTCATGATTAGATCCTTAAATACAGCATTAACTAAACACATTATCAATTATGGCCTTTTCCGGAACACAGGTGCTTTATGAGATGTAGTGAATGAAAAGACCCATCAACTAAAGTCTTTAATGCATAGATGATTAGATATGTTTAATTAAGCTTTCTTCATTAATTATTTAGCAATTAAGCTCCTCCATACATAGGTATTTTGTACAGGTCCACACGTTTGACATCATTTCTTTATGGGTCATCAAGTGCTCTCTCCTCGATTGCTTACACCAATTTTTTGCTTATGTGACATTCTTAGCAAAATACACCATGAAGCACAGGAAAGGACCTAATAATGTTGTTCCTCAAGATTTAGTGTAAATGTAAACCGATCAACAATAACCTATTACGTAAACGACCTTGATGGCTCAATTCAAGTCTTTTATGCTCTAGACCTGCAAATGCGAGGGCCACTGTGGCAACATGACTTGATCTTGCTAATGGTTAGGCATGCAATAAATTTGCAATCAGTTATTCTAGACCGCTGGTTCAAACCAAGGGGAAAAACTTCACCAAGAGAAGAATGATCAAGTACCCGGCCAGCATAATAAATGAGAAGTTCACGAAAATTTGCAGGGGCACGCAGGTTCGGTAGCACGCACCTACCAGCCCTACCCGGCCGACCGATTGCCTTGCAATCTGTAAAGTGGTTGGATCTCGCATGAGGGCACAATAACTTTTTAGTTTTAATTTTTGAAACTTACGATTTTGCATCTGAATGTCGGCCGTTGATATCAAGTTTCGGTGCTCAAACTTTACACATAGATTTTTGTTGTTCACGGGTACTGAAACTTGTGATTTTGTCATACGCTCGTACTAAGTTTGAAAAGTTGAAACTTTTTTTTTAAACTCATCAGAACGTATTACAAATGGATCTTATTTGAAAGCTCTCATCACAAGAAACACGAATATGAAAATAAGACTTAATTCAAGCTCTTTTTCTTCAAAAGTTATGAAAGATTGAAAATCAAAAGTCAAAAAAGAAAGCACGCGCAAGGGGCCGCACCTGCGCAACAAATCCTCTCCGAGAAGTTCAGGGATGTGTACTCCTATGTCATAGAAGAAGTCGAGGTCCCACTTGCTCCTTCTTTTGTGGCAAACCAGAACATGGACGACAAGCCGCCTACCTACATGATCGAGCATAGACTTGTTCTTTTCATGCTTGCATACATTTGCTTCGCGTCGCATAACCGCAGCATGTGCCGAATATGCGTAGAGCGGTGTACACATAGTCGCGTAGGCCCAACCTAAGATAACATATTCTAGGACAAATTCTCAAAGAACAAAAAACATATTCTAGGACAATGAGAGCACGGGCAGTTAGGGGCAAAATGTCATCTTATATATCATGCACAATCGCACATCGTCGAGCAGACACAAACGCATACTACTTCCCATTGCTCGTTGCTCCACGCAGTGTACGTATAGATAGGCCCACATGTCGAGCTCTGAGATGGAGGACTCCTCGCTGAGCAGCGACATCAGGTTCTACGCGTACGCGGTTCTCGCGTCGTTCGGCGTGGCGGCGGTCCTCGTGGTGTGCTTCTGGCAGCTGTACAAACTCACCGTGTCCGCGCGGCCGCAGGACATGCTGCCCGTCTCTTCCTCCTGCGGTAATGTGGCGGCGCTGAGGCTGAGGGACATCTCGGCGCTCCCCGTGTTCGTGTACGGCGGCAATGGCGACGGCGCCCCTGTGGGCGTGGAGTGCGCGGTGTGCCTCGCGGAGATGACGGATGGCGAGAGGGGCCGGCTCTTGCCACGGTGCGGACACCGGTTCCACGTCGAGTGCATCGACCGGTGGTTCCGGTCCAACTCCTCATGCCCGCTCTGCCGCGTCGCGGTCTTCGGCGAGCCGAGCACGCTGGAGGCGCACAAGGGTGCCTCCTTGTCTGTGCCCGCGGTTGTGTTGCAAGGTTGAGCGCGTGCTTGTGTTCTCAATCTCTTTTTTCTCTCGTTTTATGATTATCTGTGCTGTTCATGGAACTGTTCGTTTTGTTCAATTAATAAAAGAAAATGTCGTCCTTAGAGTTACTAAGCTCCCCAGAAATGGAGCTATGTGGTTAATCGGGGCCGTGTTAGACCGCTCGGATCAGCCTGTAAGACTAGCCACAGTGAGAGTAATTTCAACAGTAACTTCAAGTTCAACTCAGCAAATTTGTCTACGTGGCAATGAGTTAATGAAGAAAGAAATAGTTCTAGTAACTTAGCTAGTTACTGTAACATCACATGTCCCAATGCAGTATAAGTCTATAACCTAATAAATGGAGCTTTGCATGACACCATACCTATGTCACTACCCACTATGAAGGTAGTAACATAGTCTAGGGATATATGTATGTCACTAATGTATGTTACTCTCCATTATGGCTAGTTTAAGTCGGTTTGTGTTCTCCTTTTCCAGCCGAACGGTCCCACTTGCGAGGTGTGCGTAATGGCCTGATGGGTTTGTGGACTTGTAGGCATGTGTGCGGATTCCCCTTCTATCTCTCTCTCTCCTCCTCCCCCCCCCCGGAAAATTTTCCCACAAGACGACAACCTCCTCGACTTCTCCAGCACGCCCTCTTGCATAGCCACCGCTCCTCTGGCTTTCCTGCTTCCGTGCGCCGTCTTTAACCTCGTGGGTTTGCGGTACTGGCGGCGGCAGATGGGGGCGGCGGCTGGATCAGGACTGTGAGGGCAGCAGATTAAAGGGAGAGAAAGAAGCCCCGGTCTAGGTGAGTCCATATCCACTCTCTTCTCTCTACTCTGGTGTCTCTCTCTCTCGCATGCTGGGGCGTGTCGCGGTCAGGACTCAGGAGAAGCAGACGGCCCGCGATTGTTTCAGGGCGAGGCAGGCGGCTGCTGAAGGATCTCAGCGCAAGCTCCTGCAACAAGTGATGTAGCGTGATGCCGACCTGAGTGGTTATTCTGTCGGACTTCTGGCCGGAGATGATGCTCTACTGCTCCTCGTCGCGTCGTCTAAGCACCAAGAACCACGTCTAGACGATGGGGTCGTTAATGGGAGATCGTCATCTTATCTAGGCATTACTCTTGCACGCCGGCATCATGGCCAAGCCAGGCCTGCTGGTAATTTGGTTCCCCTTTCATACTTGGGTCAGCGGCGGCTGCTTGAGGGTGTACAGTGGAAGATGACATCCCCTTTTACCTTAATTTTTGCACTAACCTCTTCTCTCTATATGCGACATGAGCTTCAGGGTGAAAAGTGAGGACAGGACTTTGACAGTTATAATATTTGTAGGTGCATATATGAGTAGCTTCATGAATAAAGTAGATGCATATGTATTTCTTGGGCAAATTTATCTGTGTATAAATAGGTGCATATAGCATATACATCTACTCATATAAGAAATAGTTTTTGCCCCTTCATGGAAATTGGCTTCATTGTGGCTCCATAATTATTTTCTCTTTCTATTTTTTAGTTATCATGTATGTGAATCACAAAACAAAAAGGTAGTTGTATCCGCACAGTGGCCGTATCCACACCACTGGTGACCCTGGTTTGACATGGAACAGCCCTGGATCACACTCTTGCAACAGATGGTTTAGTTCACATGGCTTCAGTTTTGGTTATGTGATGAGGCCATTCCCTTCTCTCTTTTTCAGAAATATGAGTTCGATTTTACATTTCTTTCAGGCTAATTAAGCAGAACTGAACGATGTATTTTTGAATGCTTTGTGCAATCTATGTATGTTCGTGGTTATACAGGTTGGAGCCTGAAACTGATAATAAGCTCAGTCTTAATCTATGTATTGCTTTGCATGTTTGTTGGCAGAGAGAGATAAAAAGAAAAAAAACATATGGTGATTGAATTTACTTCTGCATCTGTGGTATTGTCCACCAATACAACATTTATGAAATAGTGATACTGTGATAGTATCTTTATTTGTCACACGCATTGTGTTGCCCTGGATATAATATAGTTTGGTTATATCTTGGTATTTACGATTTATGAATCACTTCTTTTTTATAGTTGCACTGCAATTTTTAGGAAGTATATTTATTGTTCCTTCCTGGTAGTCACCAGGTGGCAATGGAGAGCATGCTGGTGAACTTTCAACCTCATCTGCTTTCGTGTTGAAGATATATAGACAAAAGAGCAACACATTGAGTAGTTACTTTAAAGTGATGACTTTGTAAGTACAATATTTTATAGTTCTATATATGCAAGAGACGTTCATGTTTTCTTATATGTTTGTACCTTAATAGTTTTCTCACTTCTATTTTATTTTTCTCTCAAGACAAAAGGGCTCGGAACACGTGGCTATTCCTTCCATGTGGCACTATTAAAATATGAAACATCGTTATTTTTGTATGTAGCTGTAACTTTTAAGTGCTTATGAGATTGAAATTAATTCTAACCCCATTCTCTGTGCTTATGACATACTAATAAATTGTAACCCATTCTATGTACTTATAGTTTAAAGTGACTTTTTCATAGTACAATGGCGAGAGGATTCCTTATTTGGCCCTTTCTTAAAATTTGTTTCCCTTTTTGGTCCAAAAAACTTGTTTCTTTCCTTTTTGACACTTAAACTTTATTTTGTTCCTTATATGACATTTCTGTTAGTTTTGACTAGTAACGTTGTTCAGTCTGACCTAAAAAGACCATTTTACCCCTTGTGTAGTATGTCACCAGATTATTTACATGCAAACACAAAGGTAATGTGATATATATTTTGTCATGGTTGAATAAACAAACAAAAAATAGTACCATATGTCTAAATACAAAAAAAATGTTGCACGGGACTAATCATAATTATTACATTAGGAGCAGAATAATGACGGCCCATTCAATCTCTACTGTAGCGTATAAATTTGTATAGATTAATGTTACAGGTGATAAATTAGACTGCGGCATGTCAACAAGTGATATCCCTTAGCTGTGTTCGCGCCTCGATTGTGGCACACGCTCATGCCATTTTGTTACAGATTGACTGGCTACAATTTGCAAGAAGCCAAGAGCACAAGCTTCTGATAACTTGTATCTCCAGCGAGTCGTTTCGAAAAATGTCTCCATCAAATCTAAATAATCATCTAAACTACGCACACACACACGAACCAATGAATCACTACCTGCCGAGATTGAATTGATCCAATCAAGTTGCTAGCTTCCTTGCTTCTTGTGCTAGCTTTGCACGTACTTGTGTGATTAGCACGTCTGCATATATAATACGTCGGACACGTCCGATGCAATATACGTGTAGTCATGTTTTTTGATCTAAAGATAAAGAAAAAATGGCGATATGGCCACCGGGACGGCGCCGACACGGTGACACGTCGGGGACACGGGAAGCCTAGTACTTGCTGCCTTGCTGGTGCCGTGCTGCGTCTGTGATGCCTGTGTGTGCTTGCTGCCGTTTGGATGCGCTCGTGCTTGCAAGGGGCAAAACTTTCTTTGTATGTGCCAGTTAGGGCCAGTTCTTTTGCTAGCATTTTTGGGCTTCCAGAATAAACTGCCCCTTATCCAGCTTATTCTAGAAGCCCAACCAAAATTTTCTTTTTAAAAGCCTACTAGTCAAGTCTTAACTACTAGGCTTTTAAAAAAATAAGTTTGGTTCAGCTTCTAGAATAAGCTAGGTAGGGGGAAGCTTATTGCAGCTTATTCTGGAAGCCACCAAAAGAACTGGCCCTTAACACCGCTGGATGAAAAAATGGATAAAAGTGTCACGCAAGGAACAAAATGAAGTTTAAGTGTAAAAAAAGGAAGAAACAAGTTTTTTGGGCCAAAAAGGGAAGCAAATTTTAAGAAAGGGCCAAATAAGGAATTCTCTCTACAATGGCACTGATATATCAAAATGGCAGAATGGCTACACGATGTAGATGTAGATGTGCTTAGAATGAAAATTATGCCCGATTAGCACCGTTTATGCAACAATATAACTATTAATACATGCTTGTATAAGGTGGAAGTTTATATCTTTTTTGTTGTTGACACTCCTATATGTTCAGTTGTCAAGGAGTAGCTGTCAGGAGTGGTGGAAAAATGGTTAGAGTTGTATGTGCTTATGAAGTTTCTGTTTTATCCCAGAGAAAATGCTGAATTGTTTATTCGCTATTCCTATATTTTTTGTGATGAAAAAGCTATTTCTATATTTGCCACATATGCATATTTCATATTGTATTCATTTTCTATATTTGTACATAAGAAGTAGAATGACAAGCAAAATGAGTAATATGTAGTGTGGGCTCTACATTAGTTGTGAAAAAAAGACAAACTTGCTTTGAGTGAAGAGGTTCAAAGTAGATGGAGAATATTGCGATTGTCTGATATTTCTAATAATGTCTGAATCAAATCTATGTATTTTGATTAGGATCATATTCTCCAGGTATAACTACAGTAATCCAAAGAAGTTGCCTTAATGTTATCTGCATATTACATTATCTCTCAGTGCTACAAAATTAAGGATCTTTCTTAAGTGCTACTACAAACTAAGGTTCCATGTAATGTTTTTCTTCGAAGCTACACGGCAAAAACAATGTGAGAATCATAGTGGAATAAGAGCAAATAAAATAACAAAAACAATGTTGCATGGCAATAAAAAAAGGGCGCAGCAAGGCGCGCATTTGCTTCTAGTATATATTCTGTCCCAAAGACATATTTAGCTCACGCTCTGCATGTAGTCTCATCATATACTACTCTAGTACCCATATCATTACTTAAAAAAATAGTACCCAGGCCGGGGCGGGGCGTTTTGGCTCCCGGCCTCTGGGAGTGAACACTAAATTCGTCACAAACAGTAAAAATATTCAAACTTTTTGTGGTAAAAAATGCTTGAGTACGTGATGTCCGTGCAAAAATTCAGCATATTTGAACATCTGAAAGCAAAAAAAGACAAATTTGGGTATGTAAAAAGGTTTACTCTTTTGCACTCTTTGGACCTATTTTTTTGCCGAGAGCTACTCAGATGTCGGAATAAGTTGAAACTTCTCACCGACATCACGCACTCAAGCATCTCTCATCATATTTTTTACTTTTTAGTATTTTTTTGAATTTACTGTTCATAGAGTGTAATGAGATCGGGAGCCGAATTGAATATTTGCTAGGTTGGAACCTTTTTTCTTCTTCTTTTGCCTTACCCAATTCCAATGTCTTCAGAAGCATTGGTGCATCGGCTCGATGCAAAGATCGAGAGGTCATCGTCGCGATGGGGAGACCGAAAGATCAACGACCATGTTTTTCTCACCTTCATAGCCATCCAATGAAAGTTTTCTCACCTCTCATTACTTGCACGAACTTTAGTAAGAGTGTTTCAAATCGCATGTTCCTTTGGGTCATTAACTTAGAAAGAGCGACCATGTAATTAGCGGAAATGTCAGATGAAACCAATAAACAACCTGAATCGTTCGTCATAGAACATAGCAAGGAAAGTGATTTAAACTTATACAAACTATCAAAAAAGCATGTGTGTTGTAACGAGAGAAGAAAATAACACACGTCTATACCCATTAACCATGACTCAAGACCTCAATAAGTCTTGCAAAGGCATCTCTCTTCAAGGCATAGGATGAGAAATCTATTTTTTTCATGCAAGGTTTTGCCGAGGCGTGCATGCACGGGTATCGACGTTTTCTTTCGTCTCCAATTTGGCTTTGCTGAGGTGCCCATTTGCAATCCAGGCCGGTGTCGGTACGAAAGAAAGATGGATCGTGCGCTATTGTTTAAGCTTGCACCGTAAATAGCATTTTTAAATATTTTATAGGTAAAATAACATTATCATATTCAAATTCTACACATATTTTTATCAAATTTCATATATAACATATTAAAATCAGAGTACTGTCTTAAAAGATATGGATATTTTTTAAAAGTACTATTCGTTCTAGATGGATTGTGGGTTAATTACAGAAACGGAAGGAGGCTTTCCATGAAAACGCAAAAAAGATTCATTTTCTACACCCTCCGTTCTTGAAAGAGTGTACTTCCAACTTTGTTGGGAAGTCAAAACAATTTATATTTGACCGTATTTATACAATAATAAGGCAAAATTTATGCCACCAAATTAGTAGCATTAGATTCATGATAAAATATATTTTCGTCATATACCTATTTGGTCTCACAAGCATTGATATATTTTTGCACAAACTCGGTCAAACTTTGAGATAGTTCAACCCTCCAACAAAGTTGGAAGTACACTCTTTCAAGGATGGTGGGAGTATGACTTAACGGTGGAGTGCAGGTTATTACTAGAAAAGGGAGGGGATATGTACAAAACAGTAAAACACGGTTTGTTTTCTCACTTAAAGGTGTGCGGGCAGTTAATTATTACAAAAGAGAGTGGGGGTTTCTGTAAAAATATGTGACATATGGGCATAAGCACTAATCCCTTATTAGTAGATATAGATTGAGAATTGGTTGCTCTTTTTTCCGCGAAAGGGTCCCAAAGCCATATATTAAGTATCACATGTCTTTAAAAATACTCCCATACAGAAAAATAAAATTACATTTCGAAGTCTTCTTTCTTTTGCATCCACCATCGACGCACCGCCAACATAACTCGATGCAACCTCTAGGTCTCCTCCTTGAATGAGCAAAGTTTTAAAAAGCCCATGAGCCGGAAGAAGCAGCGGTCGGGAAGTTATTGATGTAGACGAAGAGACGCTGTCGGCTGCGATCTGCAAAGCAACTTGCTGCCCCAGAGAAGAAAACAACTATAAGGGCATGTAGAAACTTCGACAACCACGAAAGTTGGTCAAATCCAGGTGGATCCTCCAGAAACCTAAACCGATCAGATCCCAAAAGATCCGCCAGCGACACGACTCCATATGCCCTTCGCTGGCGATAAGCACACGAACGTGGCAGGGAGAACATCATTCCTACATCGGGGCAACATTGTTGCCTCACTACCCTAAACCGAACATGTAGAGTCCCTAAAGAAAACAAGAACAAAAATCATCCATGTTGCCGCACGCTAGGTCCGCGATTGATGTCGAACTCGCTGATGTCTAGGACCATGCACTAACACCCTCTTCTACGATGACCTAACCAGGCCAGATCTTCGTTGAATATCGCCATGTTGCAACACCAACGCCACAGCCAAGCATTACACGCTGGAGACCACAACTCGCCTACACATCCCTGCTGCCGACCCTCAACAGTCCACCGAACCCTCCATACCAGGTCCCCACGATCAGCAGCCTCCCCGTTGCTGTCGGCGTCGCACATGCATGCTTTATCTGCCGGCGCACCCAACGGCGGCGAGAGAGGGGTAGGGGATGGAGTCGCACACCCGCCTTCGCCTCTATGGCGGTGGAAATGTTCATCTAAGATGGTGTCAAATTGGGTGTTCTTCTTTGACAATTTGGGCAATTGATATAATTAAAAATCTCATAATGCACTACAAGAGAAGAGACAAAGAACTTTGGTCAGAAGAAGCCCCTAATATTAAGAATCGTTCCAAGGACAATGGAGCCATTACATAAGTACAGAAAAGAAATCTCAAGGGTGTCACAATATCTTTGATGTCAAGTTCTGAAAGACTCTGTATAATTTAGAAAATATTGGTCAGCTGCCGAAGCCAGTAGGCCAGGTGGGATAAAAAATTTAAGAGCTAGCTGGAGCTAAACAACTCAGCATGATCGCACACTTGTACTAGTGCCACTACTTGGCAGCTGTCATTTGTCAGACCGTGCTAACTAATCAGCGTTTCATGGTAATATATTAGGACGCAAGACTTATTAAGTTATCGACCGCCGGATCTTTGACAATATGTAATCGCAAACAAAAGGATGAAAATTATTAGGAGTTGTTTAGACTGGTCATAGTGGGGAGTAACTTATACTAGTGACATGCATATGACACTAGTCTAAGTTACTACCTCCATAGTGGAAAATACTCCCTCCGTTTTTATTTAGTTCACGTATTAGCTTTGGTCAAAGTCAAGCTTTATAAACTTTGACCAATTTTATGAACAAAAATATTAACATATACGATAACAAATCAACATCATTAGATTTATTATTGAATGTACTTTCACATAGTATAAATTTGTTATGGTAAATGTTTATATTATTTTCTATAAACTTGATCAAACTTTACGAAGTTTGACTTTAGTCAACACTAATATGCGAAGTAAATAAAAACGGAGGAAGTAACATAGTAATAGTGTCATAGACAACTTTATTTATTATGTTGTAGACTCATTTTTTGGGGGAAAGCGCTATGTTACAGTAACATATTATGTTACTCCAAATACCTCTTTCCTTATTAACTACATACCATATAAGCAAAAATTTCTTGAAGTACGTTATGTTACTATTTCCTCTTTCCATCTATATAGGGCCTAATGCGTTTTTCAAGACCGCCTTTGACTATTGATAAAATTAATACTACATGACATGCATAATGTGAAAATTATATCATTGAAAGCTCATTACACATACGAATTTGATGATGTGCTTTATGTAAGTTGCATGTCATATATTATTGCTCTAACATTTGGTTAAAGTTAGCCTCAAAAACTAAATTAGGCCTTATATAGATGGAAGGAGGGAGTATCTAAGTTACTCGCATTATGACTAACCTTCGAGAGTGGAAGGATTCCAACCCAACGGCATGTGGCTGGTAGTAGCCCAAAATTCATGGACGCAATCATATTAATTACACTACCTTCACCGGAGAAGACTTCTCTCCTCCAATCGAAGGTAAAGAACGGGTGGACCAAGTGTTAACTATGAGGTGTTGGGCATAAATTAATGTTTTACCCAAAGAGTTGGCGAACCACATTTTACCATAAATATACATAGGACACCGTTCCTTGTCCTCGGAGAGCTAGCCAGGTTGCTTCTCTGTTGGGTGCCGGCTAAGCTTAGTCTCCTCCAGTGCACTACCGCGCAGGAGAGATGGAGGGCGGTGGCGTTTCTCCAGTCTCCTCGCCGTCGCAGGCAACCGGCGGGCAGATCAACAGCCGCGCTTCCTCGGCCCTCGCAGCCGCCAGCGTCGCCCTCATCCTGCTCTGCATTTTTTGGCGATTCGTATGGCGGTGCAAGAAAGACGCGCCGAGGAACGACGGCGTCGGTGCCGCCACCTCGTCCGCTCCACCGTCGCCACCTTCCTGCCCGTCGCAGGTGGCTGGCGGAACGAGCGACGGAGAACGCGACGAGAACGAGAGGACGCAGCTCCTGGTATTCGTGCACGTGGCCGCGGAGAAGGCGGAGTGTGCGGTGTGCCTGGTGGAGTTTGGGCTCGGCGAGATCGGGCGGCTCGTGGCGGGCTGCGGCCACGGGTTCCACACCGCGTGCATCGAGACGTGGTTCCGGGTGAGATCGACATGTCCGCTCTGCCGCGCCGCGGTGGTACAAGAGCGGATCGCCGTTGATCAGTCTCCACGTGGCGCGTGGTAACTCGTTGCATAACGAAAATGTTGTACTCTAGCACTGATAACAATTGTTTGGTCCTGCGCTCATGAGTCTAGTTGTGTTTATATGTAATGTAAAGGAGAAAACAAACATACATTTAGTCCATTATATAGTGCAGGCCATTGTTGGCCCAAATCGTTCCTTTTGAGTTGAGAATTGATTTTAGTAAAATATTACTTTCTCTAGAGGATGAAAATTGTATTAACTATGTTAAAAATTCAGAACAAAAAATGGTCTCCAAATGCCTGCTTGAGATTGTATGAGTGTGCGTGTGTGTTTTATCTCTTATATAAGACACTGATGCCGCCATTGCTCACGGGCAACAACCCTAGTTAGTCACATTTAAGTGGACTGCTCTGAAGCATTGATCTAGAGATGGGCGGCTGAGAAAAGAAGATGGGCTCACCACACTTAGAAAAGAAGATCATTCGGGAAGTAGCCGAAAAGCTCAGGAACGGCAACAACGGTTCGGGAGTGGATGAACCTGATGCAGTGGTCCTCGGCAATGACGGAGTGCACGATGGTGATCATCTCGACGTAGTGGAGCTCCTTGTGGTGGCGGCTGCTCTCGTAGTTGACAGAGTTGGCGGCTACGGCTTTCGGAGTTGCTAATGTCGGCGGAATCTTCTGGGTGTGGACGTGCCGCTTGCTTTCGGGCGCTACTTGGGACGCACATGGGTGTGATGAACAAGATGGACAAAGGGACGATATCGAGTACATGTTCACCTCGCCGAAATCAATGGTTGGGGTGGCGGTGTAGCTTGGGTATCATTGAACTCGAAAGTAGAGGACGCGGCAGTCTTGCAGGAGTTGTTTAGGAGGTGTGCACGGGTCCGGCACGTTCGGTGGTGGAGGTGGCATGGGAAACGGCGGCGTGTGTCACCAGAATTTTGGCCAGCAGTGGCGGCGGGGTCGATTAGCAGCAGCCTGGCGGCGAGATGCAATGCAAGTTGGGGGCGAAATGAGTGGGGGCTCATGGGATTTAATTAGAACAGGCCGACGTTAGCTATCGTGGATGGTATCGTGGAGTTTGTGTGCGCGTGCTCGTGCTTGTGGCCATGTGTGTGCTCGCAGTAATGCACGAGATCGTGAGCGCGGGTCTCTCCTGGGAAGTTGACAAAGCAGCTGATAGACGAGGTCTGCCTGGTGTGACATCCCAGCTTAACAGGAATGGTAGACTACTCATATCAATGTGCACCTTCTTTTCCAGGAGCCCATCCAAAAGGAACATCAAAGTTAAGCATGTTTGGCTTGAGGCAATTTGAGGATGGGTGTCCGATCAAAACTTGATCCCTAGTTCACATGGGTGAGGACAAAGTGCACATAAAAGACTAGTATTGGTTTGTGGGACCAGTCTATCTCCAAGGTGTTGGGGATATAACCCCACGGTATAACCCGCCTTTGAGGGCTGGGTCAAGTCATTGGCGACTCTTAGGAGACAAGCTTCAACTGGGCCAGGATGATCAAGATGCAAGACTAGAAGGGAGGCTCACAAGATGGGCCGGCTTAGGGCCCGAAACCAGAAGACGGCAGGCGGCCTGGAGGTCTAGGCCTCCATATGGTTGCTTGTCATAGAAGGCAAGGCGAGTTAGAGTTAGGTTCGGTCACGGATCATGACCCGACCCAGACTCTTTTAAGCCGGAGGCCTCGACCTGTATATAAAGGCGAGTCCCCAGCACAGAATAGGGCAAGTTACAATCGATCGATAGCTAGGTCAAGCGAATCTGCTCCCTTGTAATTGATACTCAAGCAATAAAAAGAAAAGCAGGAGTAGGCTTTAACCTCCACTGTGAGGGGCCGAACCTGGGTAAACTCGTGTCCTTCGACCGACTCAACCCCGACAAGCTAGTCACCATTTGCGATGGCCTCATGTCTAAGTCCTCACATTAGGACATCTGCCATGACAAAAACACGACAGTTGGCGCTCACTGTGGGGCCATCGCATGGTGGTTTCGAGTTCTTGAAGGGCTGTTTCCCAGGGATCGAGGGATACGTTGTTGGCAGGATGACTAAGAGTCGCCGCGGCAAGCTCTACATCGATGACGCTGGCTGGGGCCCCGAGGCCGACTCAATCGAGTACGGGTACCGGGTCGCCTACGACGGAATCCATGTCTTCATCGGCAATATCGACGTATCTAAGCCTGAGCTGGACATCTGCACCGACCTCGTCGAGCCGGCTCGGCGCACGCAACCCGCCAGGGTCTAAGCCGGGCGGAAACACGTCTTCCTGGGATTCACGCAAGGTGTGGAACTTACGAAGAACTCTGCATCTGGAGGAGAGACTCTCATCTACTCAGGTGACGGGTCCTCGATTGGAGAGATGGAGTCAATCTACCAGCTTCAAACACAGCGGGCTTGGGGGCTGTTCCGATGGTGACAGTATTCCGGACCCCTACGAGCCGTCGTGCTGAGCCACCATCTTCATGGCGGGCACGGCGCCGGCTCTCCATAGCACGACGGCTAGAGCAATGGCAACAACTGGCCCCTCAGGGTCCAGCTTAATCAGGCATCCAGCTCAAGTGTTATCTGAGCTGATGGATGCTTTAGCAACTTTAATGGGGACTAAGGTCACAGCGGAAAACCAAGCGGAGCGTAACGCAGAAATCGCAAAGCTCAGGGAGCAGATGACCAAAGCCCAGGAGGATATTAATGCTGAAAACGCCTGGATGGCCATGTTGTAGGTTCAGATTGATGTTGAATCGGAGCGCCTGAAGGCCATGGCTTGGCGTTTAAGTCTAGATCAAAATGCCTCCAATGCAGTCTTACAAAGGAGGCATCAAACCCGTTTTCCCTTAAATTACGAGCCCATGAATTTGTTGAACACACCAGGGGCGGGACCAAGTGCTGGAGGAGCAACATTTACACCCCCATCAACTGCAGAGGCACCTAGGAATAGGGCGGTGGCTCGGCATCATCAGCTTCATCAGCCAGAGCCGGCCCGTAGGGGTGAACCAGGGTCAAACCCACTTCGGGGTTGTACCCCACCTTAGCATTTTGCAATGCCGCCGAGTCACTTTTCTAACCCGGTGGTTAATATTGTAGCAGTAGCCACCTGGCTCAACACTCTCCCTATTACCGGTGAGTCGCCCATTACAGTCAATGCACAAAACGCCATTGAACTTCTTTAAATGGCGATTGCACAGCAGAAAAAGTATTCGTACAGCCGTGATCGTGTGCACTCAACCCCCCTCCCGAGCCGTAGTTATAGTCGGCATATTAAGTCGTCACGGTCTCCAGCAGTGAGCAATGTTGTAACCTGCCCCATGATAACATGCCCCTTAATCCAAGGACTGATGCTCAAGCAATTGTGGACGAAGCAAGAGCCCACCGTGAGGCAGCAACGGCTAACCAGGGGCTTATCAGCAACCTCCAGTGACCCCTTCAGTTTCTGTGGGAGTCGGGGTCAAATTCTCGGACCATTGGAGTATCGTGCCTAGTGTCGGCTTTACGCAACGAGTGCATGCCCAAAGATATTAAAGACCCTCGGAAGGTGCCCAACTACACTGTTTTCTTGAGCCAGCAACTTGGATTAGGATCTATGAGTTAGCCATGGACAAGTTGGAAGTTAGTGATGTAGCATGTGCCATGTATTTTACGATGATGTTGGAAGGGCTGGCTCGTACATGGTTAAAGAACCTGCCTCCTAACTCTATCAATACCCTGGAGGAATTGAAGGATAGCTTCATCAAGAACTTTCAAGGAACTTGTAAGCAGCCAATGACAATTATTGATCTGGAGCATTGTGTGTAGCGGGACGATGAGTTGGCCCATCATTGGGCTCGCCGGGTCGCAACCATCATACACTCTTCAGACAGTATTGGGGCGGCTCAAGTTGTGTTGCTCTTCGAGAAAACTATCACTTTGACCCTCTTAAGCATAAGCTAGGGCGGCTTAAGCGCAAGTGTACACACATGGCCAAGCTTATGGATGTCCTGACCAGGTATGGTGACTTTGATAATACAAAGGATCCAGGTTTTGATGATGATAAATTTGGTAAGGGCAAGAAAAACGGTGATGTCAAGGGCCAGCAGCAACATGTCTTGACTCAACAGGGTAATTGGAATAACCAAGGTGATGGGGGGAAGTGTAAGTACTCTGACAGCGGGTTAGATTTTATGGCTAATACCAATGGTGGGTTTAAGAATCAACGTCGTAATGGTAATGGCAAGTCGCCTTTTAGTGGAGGAAAGCCTACAAATCTTGAAGCTATGCTCAATGACCCCTGTCCAAAACACAGTTATCCTAACAAATAGTCTACTCATACCTAGAAGGATTGTTATATCATGCGGGAGTTTAGGAACCAGAGCCGCCAGCAGCATCACGGTAACAGTAATGGGCCGTCTAGCGGGCCAGGCTCCGGTTTCTAGGGTTCCGGCTTTGGTGGCAGCGGCTCAAGTTCTGATTATCAGGGTCATGGTAACCATGGTGGTCATAGTCAATAGTCCGGGCACGGTAATCAGCAGCAGAATAGTCAGTCAGGATACCAGAGTAACCCAAAGCAGCTCAATGGTGACCAGTATCATGTGTTCACTATGAACACGTGCAGGCGTGATCGGAAGGTCCATAAGCGAGCAGTCAACACGGTTGAGCTGGCAGTGCCTCAGTATTTAAGGTGGTCAGAGCAGATGATCACATGGAGCCAGGCGGACCACCCGCCCCGGGTTGATGATCCAGGTCATCTGGCCCTGGTAGTAGCCTCTCAAGTGGGCGATTATAAATTTACAAAGGTGCTTATGGATGGTGGTAGCAGCATGAACATCTTGTACTATGATACTTTTCATCGGATGAGTTTGACCAACAAGGACCTCAAGCCGTCCTCCACAGTGTTTCATGGAGTGGTGCCTGGCAAGTCAGCCTACCCTATCGGGAAGATATCACCGGAAGTGGCTTTTGGTGATGAGTACAATTATAGAGCAGAGACGTTGTGGTTTGAAGTGGTCAAGATCAAGAGTCCATATCACACCCTGTTTGGATGGTCGGCTCATGCTAAGTTCATGCTCGCCCTTGTTATGTCTATTTACAGCTTAAGATGCCAGGGCCACAAGGGACGATCACCGTTCACGGGAAACCGCAAAGTCGCTCTGGAGTGCGAGGAAGGAGATGTGGCTTACGCAGAATCGGCCTGTGCTATGGAGGAGCTTAAGTATTATAAAGATAATGTTGACCCAGCTGATATGACCCCTCTAAAGAAGCCCACCACAAAGACAGACACACTACTCAAGTTTAAGTCGGCAAAGGATACACAACAAGTTGACTTTGTCCTTGGTGATTCTTCTTAGCAGTTCACCATTGGGACAGGGATGGATCCAAAATAGGAAAGCGCGCTCATGGAGTTCATCCGTGAGAATTATGACATCTTTGCATGGAAACCTTCTAACATGTCGGGTGTACCAAGAGAATTCGCTGAGCACCACCTTAATGTTGATCCTAAGATGAAACTTGTTCATCAATTCCTCCGTCTTTTTAATGAGGAGAGGCGTAATGCTATTGGAGAAGAAGTAGATCGGCAACTAGATGTCGGGTTCATAATTGAGGTGTTCCACCCTCAGTGGTTGGCTAACCATGTGCTTGTGCTTAAGAAAAATGGCACTTGGCGTATGTGTGTTGATTACATAGATCTTAACAAGGAGTGCCCTGCTAATCCATTTTCTCTCCCTCGAATTGACCAAATCATTGATGCCACAGTGGGGTTGTGAGAGTTTGTGTTTTCTGGACGCTTATTCTGGTTATCATCAGATAAAGATGGCGGTGAAAGATTAGGAGAAGACAACCTTTAGAACAACCATTGGAGCTTTTTGTTATATGTCTATGCCTTTTGGGCTTAAGAGTGCTCACGCGACTTACCAACATTGTGTTCAGAATTGCTTCCACGGACAGATTGGGCGCAACATTCATGCTTATGTGGATGACTGTGGGGACCCCGACTCATAAGTCGTGATCACCGAATGCGCGTGTACAATGATCCAGAGATCAATGCTCACTGAACACACAGAAGCTGAATAACAAGAGTCTTACATCCATACATATCGTCTTACACAAATTATGACCATTATGGTCAAGTCTTACATAGATAAAGCCACAAGGGCTGAATACCAAATAAACTTTAGCAGCGGAAATCTTCGTCGATAAGTAGAACCCATGCCATCTGCCTTAACCCTACATGCATTTTGACTAGGAAACGTCCTAGTTTGCATGTTCGTCTCCAAAGAACTCTTCTTCGAACTCCTGTTCTTCCATGCCTGGCCAATTAAATAACCAATGGCAAGCCAATGAGTACTTTGAATGTACTCGCAAGCAACCCATGTTTTGGCTCAAGATACAACAATGCATGACATAGGTAAATTTTTGCAGAAAGCTAATTTTGTTGTGTTATGACATGTTCAACAACTGGTAGAACATGCATCATATGAATTCAAGTAACCTTAGGAATTGGTTACAGATATCAACATAAAGGGAGTGGGCTCCAACCCAACTCATCCATGTCAAGTCCTTTGACTTGACCCAAGTAGTTCTTCCCACACACTCTCGTTTGTAAACATGTGGACCTAGCCCAAGAGCGGTTACCCAACTGTCCTTGACCGTGGACATGGCTATTCGAATAGTTTTACACTCTGTAGAGGTTGCACACTTTACCCACAAGATCTGGGGAACTTCCGTGTCATCCACGACCCGCGGTACCTCAAGTACCCGGGGTAAGCACCCAATCATTACCTTTCCCTAGACGACACTAACATAGAGTCCACTCGATTGGTAGCAACCCCCGTGCCCAACATTTCTCATTTTAAGAATTTGGAGCCACGCTCCCATATTCATCTCATACCACAAGCACAGGGTACCAACGGTGTGTCCGGTGCCCTGTAAAAATAGTCATGGCCGCCCTACCTGGCGTGACCCCGTCCCGAGAGAGCGCAACAACAACTCTCTCGTCACTAGTAATGCGGGATCCAAGCTAGTATCGACCTAGGTAATCAATAATGCCCTTTCCCATATAAGGGTAGAGTGGTTGCGCATGTAAGGTTGGAATAACGATCACAACTTAAACCAATCCGTTTTCAAAACAACACACACACTTGCCTCGGTACACCACTTCGTCATCAAGTGGTTACCCAACTCATTATCTCCCTCGGGCATAAGTGGCACCCGACGGGGTTTTTGAAAAGTTTTTGAAAACAATCTTGCTTCCATCACCATGCATATACCCAACCCATTTGCATAGTAGCTACTTAGCATCCTAACTACACCCACTCGCATAACCCTCATAGAAAGGTAGGGTCATGCATCATGCAAGTGTCAACGAGAAAAACAGCGGAGGCTGTCGTGGTAACGATTCCGACAATAAGAGAGGGGTAGGATAAAGGAGCATGGTCTATCGAGATGCAAATGGGTGACACAGTGGTTTTAGCAAGTTCGGGCCTCTCACAGCGGAGATAACAACCCTACGTCTCATGCTCCGGAGAGGCTTTGTTTTATCTGAGTATGTATCCGGATATTACAATGTGTGTTTGAGAGAGAGAGGGGAGAGCGGATCTCCATGCCTAAGCTATGTCCGGAGACTAATGGTTAGAAAGAGAGAGAGGTGGAAGAAAAGAGCCCCCTAGTCTAGTGGTGGGGGGTGGCTTATATAGAGTGCGCCACCCCCTCACCCCTTATGTTACACGGTGGAGCATCAATGCCATAATGCCTGCCCACTACAAAACCGTCATGCTGACTATTGGTCTTTGCATATCCGAGTGAGTCACACGGCCGAGTGGAATGAGCTCGTCGAGTGAAGTGTCGTGCTCCGAGTGGTTGTTGCTGTCCAAGTGACTTTCAAGTTGCGGTACATCTGGATGGCGATCTGGCCCAGGGGCCCAGTACAAAGTATACGGTGTCCATGGGTAGGTCCTTTAGGTCAGGCCTGTTACCCTACCCCCAATACATGTCCTCGTCATTAGCCCCTAAATCGGTCGAGGTTGAGCGGGTCGAGTCGAGGTGAATTCCCAGATGAGTCCAGTGCTACGGAGGCACTTATGAACTCCCTCTGGTCACCCGGCGATCTTATCTCCACGTGTTGCCTTGACGGATTCAAGACTGCATGGTGTCCGAGTGAAATGAGTTCAAATGGGTCCACGGAGGAGCGTTAAACTCACTTTATAGCAATTTTTTTGGAGTGATTTGGAGCTGGTCCTGCATCAAGTAACTGATTACTCGGAATTTCTTCACGCCTGGAACGTGTCTTTTTTTGTTGTTTGGCCATCACTCAGACCGGGCGGACCGTTCCGAGTGGATACCATTCCAGTGGGGGCACGCTGAGTGCACCCATTGGGTGTAGTCCCCGAGACTGCCGTCGACTGTGGGCAGTCGGCGAGGGTCTGAGAACTAAAAATCTTCTTAGCTAGTACTGATCGAACTTGTTCTTCTCTGACTCAGAGGTCGGGTAATTCTGGAGCTGGTTTTGCATCGAGCAAAATGTTTCTTTCTGAGTTCTCTTTCAGTGGGGGCACGCTGAGTGCACCCACTGGGTGTAGTCCCCGAGCCTCTATCGGACTAGATGAGTCCGGCAGAGGGTTTAAGTCTCCTGGTAAACCTCCATGCAGTCGGCATGGTAAATATCTTTGTCTGAAATTGAGTCAATCGGATGGATCTTCAAGCACTTGGCATGGTAAATAAGCTCAGCCTGGAGCTGAGTCAGTCGAACTGATCTTCGTGCACTTGGCACTGTAAATAAATTTAACCTGGAACTTGGTCAAGCAGGTGAGTCTTCGTGCTCTCGGCACGAGGAATGAATTCGGCCTTGAAACTACCGAGTGTAGAAAAATGCTGGACACTCTAGGGAGTAATCATTCTAGTAGTACTTCTTACATTGACCGTCATCTTTTGCATGAAGGGGGTATTTGTAAGAGTACATTGTATCCGAAGAGGAGTTTTGTTTTCAGCCCTTTGCATGAAAGGGGTATTTGCCCGAGTGGACGTGCTTCCCGACTGATCAGAGTATGTTGTCTGCGAGGAAAAACTTGGTGGCACTCGTATGTCTCCCGAAGGAGATAGACTAGTGGTCTGACATGGACGTGCCATGAAACCTGAATGGCGAGGCTAGTGTGTGGGCTGACTCTCCATAGAGATGCCACTCATTATCCCGGGGGAACACCAGCACATGCCATCTCTGAGTCCAAGTTTGTGAAACTAACGCCTTAAAGCCTAGGATAAGGGCCAAGTGTATCCGTAGAGGAGCGTCATTTTCACCCTTTTAAAATCCTGAAGATGACTTAAAGAAATGATTTGGGCGATCGTCCGAGTGGACAGTACTACCCATATATATTTTCGGCGGAACGAGCATGTATGGTTAGAAAGATATTCCTGATGTGATCAATGGGTTGATCGAATGTGCGTAACCCCTGAGGGCAACATGGCCAATGGATGTGTGTAGCCCCCGAGTGATGCTAGAAAGAGGTAAGCTTGCTACAGAGTGTGATATAAGGTTTGATCATATGAGTAACTTAGTCGTTCCCGTACTGAGGGTGTAGAGGTAAAGACATGTCCAACTGATGGTGACGCGCGAGGCGCCCGAGGGGCGATGATATGTACAACCGAGTGATGACGTGTGGAGCGTCCGAGTGGTGAAGACGTGCCCAACCAAGTGGCGATGCGCGGGACGGCCGAGTCATGATGTGCGAGGTGGTCGAATGATGAAGACGTGCGCAACTGAGTGGCAACGCGTGGGGCAGCTGAGTGGTGAAGATGTGCACAACCGAGAGGCGACGCGCGGAGCGGTCGAGTGGTGAAGACGTGCACAACCGAATGGAGACGTGCGCGACAGTCGAGTGAGGATTCGCGAGGTGGCCGAGTGAAGGACTACGTGTGTAGCCAAGTGGTGATGCGCGGGGACGGACGTGTGGTGAAGGCATGCACAACCGAGAGGCGACGCGCGGAGCGGCCAAGTGGTGAAGACGTGCACAACCGAGTAGCGACGTGCGGGATGGCCGAGTGAGGATGAGCGAGGTGACCGAGTGAAGGATTACGTATCCAGCCAAGTGGTGATGCGCGGGGTGACCGAGTGACGACGCGCGGCGTGGCCAAGTGACGACGCGCGGGGCAGCCGAGTGAAAGATTGCGTATCCAGCCAAGTGGCTGAAATTGTCTTCGAAGGAGTTAGCCAGATGGTTTCGAAGCTAATGTAGTGATGAGGTTGATGTAGTGTGGTTGCGACGCAACAAGACCGGCGTGACAACTGAGTTTGAGTAGGAATGAAGATGGCGCACAGAGTGTCTGGGTGATTATAAAACTTGTCAAAGTGGCGGATCGAATGCACTTGTTGAAGTGAAGGATCTGACTGGTGATGAAGTACTCGACCACTCAGGAGAGTGACGCAACAAGACCGGCATGACAACTGAGTTTGAGTAGGAATGAAGATGGCGCGCAGAGCGTCTGGGTGATTATAAAACTTGTCAAAGTGGCGGATCGAATGCACTTGTTGAAGTGAAGGATCTGACTGGTGATGAAGTACTCGACCACTCAGGAGAGTGTTATTCCAAATGAGATGCAGCCCCCGAGTGCGGCGTAGCCCCCGAGCGTACTACAGGCTTCGACAATGGACATGTCGGAATAGGAGGAATATAGTTTTGAATGGATGATTTGCAATTCATCGAGTCGGACTCGGGTAAAGATGAGGAGAAGCTTCCGAGTGATGCTCGAAAGAGGCAAACTCGCAAAAGAGTAAAGTATGAAGTTTAATCATAAAAGGGACTTATCCGTCTCATGCCTGATGAGGTCTATATCATTGATATGATGAAGAGGATTCCACAGAGGGGTTGATCGGATGTGTTTGAAGTCAATAGAGTGACAATGTCAGTGTTGTGGTGTGCTAGAACCGGTACGGTGACCGAGTCCGGGCAGCGATGAAGTTGGCGCATAGGGCCGTCGAGTGATCGCATAACTTGTGTAAAAAATGGAACAAGCCAACGAAATAATTTCTCGAGGAAATTTGATGTGTTGAAATGATTTGTGTGAATAACACCCATAGACACCCGCTGGGAGTGCAAGGGACTTGCTGGTTAACCAGCAAGAGTCTGAAAGAGCGAAGGATCCGTTCAAACTTGTCAAAGTGCTGGCTCAAATAAAACGGAAGTGTAGTGTTTCGACTGAGTTGTAGCCCCGGAGGACCGATGCTAACTCGAAATGAAGAACACATGGTGTTCATGAATGATGTATGCGAAAGAATGGAAGTTGGACTCGGGTGAAAATAAGCAGCCGAGCATAGAGGTACACTTGGTGGCGTAGCCTCCGAGTGAATGTGATGTGTGAATTACGGGACACTCGGGAAGACGGAAATAACAGAATGTAAAATGACTTAGCTGTCTGAAGGCGCGCGAGTGGCCGAGTGGTGACGAGGCGATGGTGACAGTCGACCTTCGTCTCGGTGTCCTTGCGGATAGGGATGGAGCACACATTATACTTGTGATGCAGCTCCTTGAGTTAGAGGTTTGCTCTTGTCTCAGTCGGATTTTGGCTACTTAAGCGAGCCCTTGGACTGCAGCTAAGCCTCCGAGTGGGAGGCTTGCTCTGCACTCGGTAGGATTTCAAACACTTTGGCGAGTACTGGACTGCAGCTAAACCCCCGAGTGGGAGGTTTGCTCTCCACTCGGTAGGATTTTTTTTGAAACTTAGGCGAGTACTGGACTGCAGCTAAGCCCCCGAGTGGGAGGTTTGCTCTCCACTCGGTAGGATTTTTTTTCAAACTTAGGCGAGTACTGGACTGCAGCTAAGCCCCCGAGTGGGAGGTTTGCTCTCCACTCAGTAGGATTTTTTCAAACTTAGGCGAGTACTGGACTACAGCTAAGCCCCCGAGTGGGAGGTTTGCTCTCCACTCAGTAGGATTTTTTCAAACTTTGGCGAGTACTGGACTGCAGCTAAGCCCCCGAGTGGGAGGTTTGCTCTCCACTCGGTAGGATTTTTTCAAACTTAGGCGAGTACTGGACTGCAGCTAAGCCCCCGAGTGGGAGGTTTGCTCTCCACTCGGTAGGATTTTTTGAACTTAGGCGAAACAGATTCGCAGCTAAGCCCCCGAGTGAGAGGCTGACTCATCACTCGGTAGGATTTCTTGAACTTAGGCGAAAAAGATTCGCAGCTAAGTCACTCACTGGGGGATGCCGAGTGGTGATGAGGTGACCAACCGAGTGGCGACGCGCGGGGCGGCCGAGTGGTGATGAGGTGACCAACCGATGGCGACGCGCAGGGCAGCCGAATGGTGATGAGGTGACCAACCGATGATGACGCGCGGGGCGGCCGAATGGTGATGAGGTGACCAACCGAGTGGCGACGCGCGGGGCGGCCGAG
>NC_041386.1:199162340-199236023 GCF_002162155.2 Triticum dicoccoides
AGGACGGCCGAGTGGTGATGAGGTGACCAACCTAGTGGCAACGCGCGGGGCGGCCGAGTGGTGATGAGGTGACCAACCAATGGCGACGCATGGAGCGGCCGAATGGTTATGAGGTGACCAACCGAGTGGCGACGCGAGTGGCGGCCGAGTGAAGTAGACGCGTCCCGTGGAGTGGGGATGCACGGGGCGTCCGAGTGAAGTAGACGCGTTCCGCGGAGTGACGATGAGCAGGGCGTCCGAGTGAAGTAGACGTGTCCCGCGGAATGACGATGCGCGGGGCGTCAGAGTGAAGTAGACACGTCCGGCGGAGTAACGATGGGCGGGGCGTCCGAGTGAAGTAGACGTGTCCCGCGGAGTGATGATGCACGAGGCGTCCGACTGAAGTAGACGCGTCCCGTGGAGTGAGGATGGGCGAGGCATCCGAGTGAAGTAGACGCGTCCCGCGAAGTGATGATGTGTGGGACGTGCGAATGATGTAGACGCGTCCCGCAAAGTGATGACGCACGGAGCGTCCGAGTTGGGCAAGTTGATGATGATGCGAGAAGCTGCGTGACCACGTGCTGGGCGGCTGAGGACATGTCCAGTCGAGTGATGATGTACGGACGGCCGAGTGACGGCGCACGAACGGCCGATCAACGCCAGTGATCCGGTTTGGTCCGAGTGAGCTAGTCCCATCCGAGTGATCATGCCAAGTTGCTGACTGAAGGGAGTTTTTGCCGAGTGCTAGGTCAGTGGAGTGGCGTACTGGTGGAAGCCAATCCTTCCGTTTCCTTTTTTCTATATGCAGTTATTCCTCGAGGAGGTTGATTTGGTGCAGAGCTCGATCTGTTGGTTGTGGAGCAATAAATCACAAGTAATTAGGTGTGATTGCTTGGCTGACCAACACATTGAAGGAGTTGCGCACGTTCTGGACGTGTACGTAGAATGCGTGGGCCGTTTGAGTCAAGCAGAAGCATTCCACGGACTGCTGACGCTCGGGGCGTCCGAGTGTTGTAGACACGTCCTGCGGGGTGACGACGCGCGGGACATCAAGTGACCATGCACGCGCGACCGAGTGACGCTGGCATGACCAGTTGAGCGACGGTGTGCAAGCGGCCAAGTCACTACATGTTAGTTGTATATAAAAAATGCATCTGAATGAATCTGGACGTTTAGTAATCCAAATGAAAAACTCATTTGCCTGTCATCGTGTTATTCTCCTGAACGAAACGTCCATCCGAATAAACTGCAGTCGGTGGACGACAACGGGACAAATGATCCTGCAAGTTAGTAGCAAGTATAGCTACGAATATTATTATTTGACCCCAATGCTCCTGCAAGATAGCCAGTTAGCAAGCATAGACACGCAATTAATGGCCGTGCGGTTGCACATGCATGCATGAACCAATTACTGGCGCATGAATAGCAGGAGTTTTGGCTACAGTAATTAGGAATTTGGTGCAGGAAATACTCACCTGATGAGCCGCTTAATGACGCAATTACCTTAGCAAAACGGCCACCCCACGTTCTTCCGTTTCCTTGCACGACGAGGAGGTGGGCTATGCTCGCGTGCGGTTAACGCACTAAATGGGCTACAGGGTTGGTCCCTTACTCCCGAACGACGGCTGCAGCGACGTGACTTGGAAACGCCGCTAGAGGGGCCGATCCGGCGCGGATGGACGTGCCAGAGGCCTGGGGGTCGTGCAGCAACCGAGCGTCCGTGTCACCGGAGTGACTGCTGAACGCCTGCTGTCGCCACAGCCAGCAGACGAGTGTGCTGGGCTCGATGGAGAAGACGAAGCGGGAGGCGCGCTGGTGGCCGCCCCGGTCGGTCCGGTCGAGCAGGAGATTCGCCTCGCGCTCGGAGTCCTCGATGGCATTGGGGTCGTCGCCCGTGAACCCGAGGTAGCGGCACGGGTCATCGGCACCCATGGAGGCGGCACCACCGGAGTGCTCGGCGGAGAGGAGCCGCACAACGCCTAGCGGCGGCGGGTCCGTCCAGCGGTGCCGGCCCTTGAAGATGAAGCCCACAGTGTAGAAGGAAATCGCCTGATCGACCCGTTTGTGAATGGTCATGCATGCTTTGCAGTGTCGGGTGAAGATGTATCTTCTCCTCCACGTTTGCGGTGCTTGAGTTGTTCGTATGAACTACATGAACAGGAAATTAGATGAATGAAAAACCATCTGTATCATGGCTCGATAGACACCATGCCCCATGATGGGCGCCAACTATCATGGTAACGATTCCGAAAATAAGAGAGGGGTGGGATAAAGGAGCATGGTCTATCGAGATGCAAATGGGTGACACGGTGGTTTTAGCGAGTTCGGGCCTCTCACAGTGGAGATAACAACCCTACGTCTCGTGCTCCGGAGAGGCTTTGTTTTATCTGAGTATGTATCTGGATATTACAATGTGTGTTTGAGACAGAGAGGGGAGAGCGGATCTCTATGCCTGAGCTATGTCCTGAGACTAATGGTTAGAAAGAGAGAGAGGTGGAAGAAAAGAGCCCCCTAGTCTAGTGGTGGGGGGTGGCTTATATAGAGTGCGCCACCCCCTCACCCCTTATGTTACACGGTGGAGCATCAATGCCATAATGCTTGCCCACTACAAAACCGTCATGCTGACTATTGGTCTTTGCATATCCGAGTGAGTCACACGGCCGAGTGGAATGAGCTCGTCGAGTGAAGTGTCGTGCTCCGAGTGGTTGTTGCTGTCCGAGTGACTTTCAAGTTGCGGTACATCTGGATGGCGATCTGGCCCAGAGGCCCAGTACAAAGTATATGGTGTCCATGGGTAGGGCCTTTAGGTCAGGCCTGCTACCCTACCCCCAATACATGTCCTCGTCAAAGGCAAACCACCTCAAGTGGTCACCACATTATCTTGACTTCGATGCAAGCAATAAAAGTGCCATATGTCATGCATAAAAAGGGTTTCTTAGACATGGTCAAAGGGCTGCTTGCCTAGCTCAGCAAAGTCTTCTGGGTCTTCAAAGTCTTCTGGTCCAACTCCTTCGTCAGCAACGCAATCTATCGTTGCAAAATAATAACGAGAAAAATAAGGCAATAATAAAACAAAAAAACCAAAGTGCTCAGAAAAATGTCAACTCATTTTTGTTAAATACTAGGGTGAAAACTAAGAAGGGGAAAATTCCTAGTTTTGGTTTTGGAGTGGCAGAATAGGAGAAATGGATTTTCAAAGGGGTCTAAACATATTCAAATTTGAATTTGAATATGAACAGTACATAAAAGATGTTTGGACATGAGTGAAAGTTATACCATTAAATAGGTGGGATTTTTAGAAAAATATGGGAGTTGGAATTATTGCATTTGGATGAATATTTAATCCTGCGGAATTTTTGCAAGTCTAATAGAAAAGAAAAAGGAAAAGGAGCACTGTGCAACTGGGCCAGAACAGCCGCAGCGTAACAGGCCCAGTCCGAGAGGCGGCCCAGCGCACTGGTGCAGGCGTGCGCGCCAGGTTTAAACCTGACGGGCGGGACCCAGGCGTCAGCGAGAGAGAGAGAGAGGCGATGGAGGGGAGAGGCTGACAATCGGGGCCCACCTGTCATCCCTAACCCCGAGTCCAGACGGCCGGTGAGCTCACCGGTGACGATGCAGGGCACGGCGAGGTCGGGCGAGGGCACGTCTGGGCTCAGCGTCGTGTCGCCGTTCGGGTGGAGGTGGAGTTGGTCACCGGGGTGGCCTGGTTCACCGGCGACGAGGTCACGCGGCGGAGGAGCTTCGGGTGGCGGAGGTTCTGGCCGTTTCCGGCAGCTACAGAGAGGGGAAATAGGGGGAAACGGATCAATGGAGTGCGGGGGTTCCAGATCGGGGCTTAGAAGCAGCAGGGACGGCCTGTACCTCACGAACTCCGGCGAGCCAAAGCAGCGGAGGTCGAGCTCAATCTCGAGCTCGGGCGGCTCTGGAGAGGAACTGGGGGTGCAGGGGGATGATTTGGTGGTGCAGAGGGCTAGTGGTGAGGAGAGGAGAGCTCGGGGAGGCCCTTAAATAGGCGAACGGCGGGGTGCCGTGGACCCGTGCGCTGGCGAGCTCCTGCTCGTCGCCACAGGGCTCGGGAGGAGCTGGCTCTGTGTCTGGGGTGTTTCTGGGCATGGACTACGCCGAGGGGAGCTAAGGGAGAGAGCGGGGTAAGGACAGAGATGCTGCGCGTGTGAGGCCACTCATTGGAGCTCTCGGGCGGACGGCACGCGTGCGAGCAGGGGCAACAGGAGGGAGAAGTAGGAGGGGGACCAGGCCGTAGTGTATTGCGGACGCCGAGGAGCATCGTCGGGCGCGCTGGGGAGGCCCGAGGTGGCCGGAGGTGCTTGGCAGGGGGCGGCTACAGTGTGGGAGCGCACTGTAGCGCGCTCCAGAGCGCCCAAATGGCCGACATGGCCATTTTCTATGCAATGTGGGCGTGGCCAAAGGTGTCTGGTAGCTCTAGGGGGAAGTAAAGAAGTGGGCTATGGCCTTGGATGCTTTGGGTGGCCAGTGGGTGAAGAGAGAGGAAGGAGAAGAGTGGAAATGTCGCTGTCCAGAATAGAAAATTGCTGGTTTCATCCCCTTGATCAATGGGCATTGACTTGTGCTAAATGCCAGAGGTAGAGGGAGGTTAGGAGGAGGTGTGGTAAAGGGGAGAACTCATTTGGATTAGTGGAAGAGGCCCAAACAGGGTTTTTATTTAAAATGCAGAAGGTGTTTGATATGGTTTTGGGGTACTTGCCCTGATTTCCTTCTTGTGAAACGTGGCAGGGGTGTTTGTCATGACAAAATGACAGGGTAGAAGGAAGATGAGCTCATTTGGAAGAGTTTGCTAATGTAACCTTGGAGAACCCTAGAAATTAGCATAAATGAACTTGTGTAGATCTAGTTGAGCAAATCACTTCCCCTTGATGCACCACTTGGTGTAGTAGCCTCATTTGGTCATGTGAATATTCTCACAAAAGTTGGGATCAAGGAGAGAAAGTTGGTAGTACAAAGTTGTTCAAATTTGATTCTGGTCACAGAGGGTTTCGGGGCATTTTGGTGAGCCAAAATGACCTTGATTGATATGAGGCTTTGCAAGGTGATCATAATATGCATTTGTGACTTGCTAGATTTTCCCTGGATTTTTATGAAAATATTTCCCGTAGAAATATTTCAAATCCTTGAAATGGGCATAAATGGTTTTGGGAGGTTTTGTCCAATATTTTTAACATGACCATGTGATGAAACTCTCATATATGGAAAATATATGTCCACTGAGTTTCCCTGATTTTTGTCAAATATTTTTGAAACAATCAAATAATTTTCCCCTATTAAAGACCATTTCTGGCCTTAAGAAAAAGCTTTTAAATAAAATAGAAAAATAACTTTTAAAATTATATTTTTGTGGTTTATGGGAGTCCTATATCTAATAGGATTGAAATATACCTTTTGAAAGATTTTTCACACCCTAAATCAAGTACTTGCAGTGCAAACCTCAATTCACGGGGTTGTGGAAAACTAATTTTAGAAAATAAATTTTTTTGGCCAAATTATTTTTGTAAGAAAATACTATATTTCTCTATACACATGGCATGATCATTAGGCAGAAGCTTGGGGCAAGGAGATGAGGTATAGAAGGTGAAGTTGTGTTGACTTTAAAGAGCACTTGAAAAAAACACAAAGAGAAAACCAACTCAAAAATAAAAACCAAATAATGCAAAAGTTTTTGTCAAACCACACTTTATCGTGATTTATTAGCTTAAGTGTTGTGGCATGAAAATCAGGGTGTGACAGACCTACCCCCTTACAAGAATCTCGTCCACAAGATTCCCAAACTAGGCGTGGAAAGGAATACAAAAACTGGACCTGGGGTAGTCTTCACGTCCTCATACTGTTTGTGCTTCCGAGTGGTGCTTCATTGAACCTTGAAGTACTCGATGGCGTGGCTTCATGTATGACGTCCTGCTTGGTCCAGGTTGCAATTGGGATCTCTCGCATAGGTCATATTGGGCTGGAGGTCGATGGCTCGGTGATCGATGTCCTTGTAGCGACCATACTAGTTAGGAAGTTGGAAACATTTTCGGAGTGGTGTTGTGTGGAAAAATGTTGTGCACAGTGGGTGACTCAGGTGGTAAGTCTAGCTAGTAGCTGTCTATTCTTCATCTTGCAGTGATCTTGGAGAGGGCCGATAAATCTTGGTGTGAGCTTCCCTTTGACATGGAAATGCTTGGTTCCTTTGAGAGAAGTGGCTTGCAGATACACCTGGTCTTCGACGAGAAAGTTCACTCCTTGACGATAGTTCTTCCTCCTTGGCATGGCGGTCTTCACATGTTTCCTAACCAGCTGAATGATTCTTCTTCCATCTTCAGTTAGACGAGTAGGTCACCAAGTAAAAGCGACAACCAACGTGACCAAGTACTCCATGAAGTTTCTGTTCATGGGGTACATAAGGTAGGCTGGGGCATTGGTGGTGGTAACGGTTGAGTATGGCCCAAGGTGTTCTCGATCTAGAGTCAATTCCCATGGTCATGATACGACCATGTTGTAGCTTGGTAGGGCTTAAGGTTTCAAGGATTCTAGTGTGCGAGTGGACATTTATCATCTTATCCTTAAGCACGGCTTCTGAGATGCTAATAGTCTATCTAGTCCCTCAAACAAATAACGTTATACCACCGAAAGCATTATTTCGTATAGGTCAAATCCAATCATCACTCATGTGATCCATATTCTCGTGACTCCCGAGAGGAGGTCTAACAAAATCATATATGTCTACGATCCCCAAACTCATATGTATGGCTACCCCTGAAAATCCATGGGCAGAGCATACAAGTTTCCAAGCGGGAATAAAACAGAACAATCCAAGTGCTCATCCTATTCTTCCAAGGTCCATGTTAGTGTATCTCTATCCTAAGGAGTCACATCGTATGCCACTCCAAAATCTTATTTCCTTCCTATGAATCAACTCCAACAACTCGTTAACTTCCATTAATCACTACATAATCCTTTAATTCTACAAATCGAGTGTCTATGGTGTTCCATATGATCTCCTAAAGTCCATATAATCCACAAATACTTGAAAGGGTTGTATCTACTATAGTAAGCCCACCAACTTCCATGCTCAAGTAAACTCCAAGGTCAAGCTTATATCAACTCTGACAATTAATTCAATCTCCTAGTTTATCGCCCACCGAGAAACATGGTACCATGATCGAGAACATCAGTCTAAATCCAATTTACTCCGAACCATGTAGACTTACTCACCACCTATACTCCACTAGGATCACCTATTTAAATCCAAATCTCATGTCCAACAAGAATTCCTACATGTTTCCCCCCAAGTCATTTATGTGATATTAACTGTCTCCTATCAATATCCCATGGCTAAGTTAAATCCATATACTTCCAAGAATTCCAGCTTGCAATCATAATTGTCCTACTAAATCCAGTTTACTCAAGGGTAAGGAGAGTTATGCTACTCCATAAACATGATCCCACCAAGTTCATCTACCAACATGAAAGCCTCATAATCCACCAAATAGTCTCATATAATTCCTCAAAGTCATTGATATAAACTCATCAAGTCATTTGTCCCCTATTCCTATATCCTCAAACTGGTCTTCCCTATGGCATCGTCAGTTCTTGTGCTATATTAGGATGATAATGTGCTCATTCCCTACGTCCACTAGTTCCATAATGAACCTAATGTTGAGCGAAGTTACAGAGGCTTAAATGGTTCTCTTGCAATTCTGTGGGTTAAGCACATGGTTAAGGATTCGAGATGGGTTATCTCATGAAGTCTCTAAGGGTCTAGGGATGGGTTTCCAGTCATGAGGGTTAATACTACGGGATTGCACTTGGTCGAGGAGGCTGTAGCAAAAGTCTTCAGTGTCAGTTGCTTGTCGAGGTGGAATCCTTAGTGCATTTTGTCTTTATGGTCTTCAGAGATGGGAGGGAGAAGTAGCATAGAAGGGGGATGCTTAAAAGGGGTTTTTTATGGTGCAAGTGTAAACAAACAAGTGACGTAAAGGCCACACACAATTCCATTAAGACATGATAGGTGATACAGTCGCGTACAAGCTGCCTAGGGCAAATGTGCAACTTATATCAAAACACAAACAAATAAAAACAAGCAACACAGAACGTGGTTCCATTCGAACCATCACACGGACTCGACTACGCATATGGGGGTACACGACTCATCCTACCCTAGGGGTTCTCGGACTTGGTAGTCGTGCTTGCTCGGAGAGAAGGGCGTTCAGTCTTTAGTTTCTGGGTTCCCCTTGTGGTGCCAATGGGTATGCGGCAGTCGGCCACCTGTTGGGACACATCCTTTTAATGTGCCCAAGTTCACCACACCCGTGACAAGTGACGGAAGCAAAAAGGTTGTCATTCAGTCTTGGGTTATGTCGTTGGTGGCCTGACGACGATCTTCTACAAGGTGGATATGGAAATTCATTCCTATGCCTCCTACATGGGGTTTGGTTGCGGGTTTTCCGAAGTTCCTCGATTTGTTGCTCCTGATTGGCAATGTGGGCTTGTAAGGCAGTGATTTTCTGTCCTCGCTCGGCCACCTTCTTCTTCTCGAGGCAGTGAAGGTGCATAAGTGAAGGGAGGTCTTGGCGAGCCTTAAGGAATGCTTCGGTAAGGTGACGTAGAAGGTGGTCTCCTGCGTTGATGAAGCGTATCTGGTACTTGAGAGTTGGATCCTCATCATATGGGGAAATCATCACTTGAGTTGGGGCTCCAAATCCGTTCTTGCTCGGTAGGTAGCGGGTGGCATGTTCTTCTTTCATTTCTGGAAGGAGGCCTCGAAGACGGAGGAGCGCTTCATATGCCACTTGCTGAATGGCCAGGTCTCTTGTTGGTATGGGCGGCGCAATGAAGAACCACCCCTGGGGTGAGGTCTTGGCAGGCACAAAAACCTTGGCGTAGAACTCCTTCTCGAGCACTTCATTTTCCAGTTCATGCAGGGTGTACATGGGCAGCAAGGGATAGTGGCATTGTTGGAGGCAGTCTTTTAGGAGTGATGGGAATCCTGTCATAAGGAGTCTCAAGGGGGCGACGGCCATCTACAAAATTTTAATAGGGGAGGTCAATAAGGAGAAATATCCCTTAGGTTTGGGAAATCTCAGCAAAGAAGAGGAGCATAGAGGGTCTTGCAAACGGGTTTTTTCCTATCTAACGCCCATGCTAACTAAGGCTTCCTACAGTTAGGATGACTCTGATACCAGCTCTGGGGGGACCCCGACTCATAAGTCGTGATCACCGAATGCACGTGTACAGTGATCCCAGAGATCAATGCTCACTGAACACATAGAAGCTGAATAACAAGAGTCTTACATCCATACATAATAAACTTTAGCAGCGGAAATCTTCGTCGATAAGTAGAACCCATGCCATCTGCCTTAACCCTACATGCATTCTGACTGGGAAACTTCCTAGTTCGCATGTTCGTCTCCAAAGAACTCTTCTTCGAACTCCTGTTCTTCCATGCCTAGCCAATTAAATAACCAGTGGCAAGCCAATGAGTACTTTGAATGTACTCGCAAGCAACCCATGTTTTGGCTCAAGATACAACAATGCATGACATATGTAAATTTTTGCAGAAAGCTAATTTTGTTGTGTTATGACATGTTCAACAACTGGTAAAACATGCATCATATGAATTCAAGTAACCTTAGGAACTGGTTATAGATATCAACATAAAGGGAGTGGGCTCCAACCCAACTCATCCATGTCAAGTCCTTTGACTTGACCCAAGTAGTTCTTCCCACACACTCTGGTTTGTAAACATGTGGACGTGGCCCAAGAGCGGTTACCCAACTGTCCTTGACCATGGACACGGCTATTCGAATAGTTTTACACTCTATAGAGGTTGCACACTTTACCCACAAGATCCGGGGAACTTCTGTGTCATCCACGACCCGCGGTACCTCAAGTACCCGGGGTAAGCACCCGATCATTACCTTTCCCTAGACGACACTAACATAGAGTCCACTCGATTGGTAGCAACCTCCGTGCCCAACATATCTCATCTTAAGAATTTGGAGCCACACTCCCATATTCATCTCATACCACAAGCACGGGGTACCAGCGGTGTGTCTGGTTCCCTATAAAAATAGTCGTGGCCACCCTACCTGGCGCGACCCTGTCCCGAGAGAGCGCCACAACAACTCTCTCGTCACTAGTAATGCGGGCTCCAAGCTAGTATCGGCCTAGGTAATCAATAACGCCCTTTCCCATATAAGGGTAGAGTGCTTGCACATGTAAGGTTGGAATAACGGTCGCAACTTAAACCAATCCGTTTTGAAAACAACACACACACTTGCCTCGGTACACCACTTCATCATCAAGTGGTTACCCAACTCATTATCTCCCTCGGGCATAAGTGGCACCCGACGGGGTTTTCGAAAAGTTTTTGAAAACAATCTTGCTTCCATCACCATGCATATACCCAACCCATTTGCATAGAAGCTACTTAGCATCCTAACTAAACCCACTCGCATAACCCTCATAGAAAGGTAGGGTCATGCATCATGCAAGTGTCAACGAGAAAAACAACGGAGGCAAACCACCTCAAGTGGTCACCACATTATCATGACTTCGATGCAAGCAATAAAAGTGCCATATGACATGCATAAAAAGGGTTTCTTAGACATGGTCAAAGGGCTGATTGCCTGGCTCAGCAAAGTCTTCTGGGTCTTCAAAGTCTTTTGGTCCAACTCCTTCGTCAGCAACGCAATCTATCGTCGCAAAATAATAACGAGAAAAATAAGGCAATAATAAAACAGAAAAACCAAAGTGCTCAGAAAAATGTCAACTCATTTTTGTTAAATACTAGGGTGAAAACTAAGAAGGGGAAAATTCCTAGTTTTGGTTTTGGAGTGGCAGAATAGGAGAAATGGATTTTCAGAGGGGTCTAAACATATCCAAATTTGAACTTGAATATGAACAATACATAAAAGTTGTTTGGACATGAGTGAAAGTTATACCATTAAATAGGTGGGATTTTTAGAAAAATATGGGAGTTGGAATTATTGCATTTGGATGAATATTTAATCCTGTGGAATTTTTGCAAGTCTAACAGAAAAGAAAAAGGAAAAGGAGCACTGTGCAACTGGGCCAGAACAGCCGCAGCGCAGCAGGCCCAGTCCGAGAGGCGGCCCAGTGCACTGGTGCACTCGTGCGTGCCAGGTTTAAACCTGACGGGAGGGGCCCAGGCATCAGCGAGAGGGAGAGAGAGGCGATGGAGGGGAGAGGCTGACATGCGAGGCCCGCCTGTCATCCCTAACCCCAAGTCCAGACGGCCGGCGAGCTCACCGGCGACGATGCAGGGCACGACGAGGTCGGGCGAGGGCACGGCTGGGCTCAACGTCGTGTCGCCGTTCGGGTGGAGGTGGAGTTGGTCGCCGGGGTGGCCTGGCTCACCGGCGACGAGGTCACGCGGCGGAGGAGCTTCGGGTGGCGATGGTTTTGGCCGTTTCCGGCAGCTACAGAGAGGGGAAACAGGGGAAACAGATCAGTGGAGTGCGGGGGTTCCGGATCGGGGCTTAGAAGCAGCGGGGATGGCCTGTACCTCGCGAACTCCGGCGAGCCGAAGCGGCAGAGCTCGAGCTAGATCTCGAGCTCGGGCGGCTCTGGAGAGGAACTGGGGGTGCAAGGGGATGATTTGGTAGTGCAGAGGGCTAGTGGTGAGGAGAGGAGAGCTCGGGGAAGCCCTTAAATAGGCAAACGGCGGTGTGCTATGGACCCGTGCGCCGGCGAGCTCCTGCTCGTCGCCACAGGGCTCGGGAGGAGCTGGCGCTATGTCTGGGGTGTTTCTGGGCTTGGACTACGCCGATGGGATCTAAGGGAGAGAGCGGGGTAAGGCCAGAGATGTCGCGCGTGTGAGGCCGCTCATTGGAGCTCTCAGGCGGCCGGCGCGCGTGCGAGCACGGGCAGCAAGAAGGAGAAGTAGGGGGGGGCTAGGCCATAGCATGTTGTGGACACCGAGGAGCATCGTCGGGCGCGCTGGGGAGGCCCGAGGTGGCCGGAGGTGCTTGGCAGGGGGCGGCTACAGTGTGGGAGCGCACTGTAGCGCGCTCCAGAGCACCCAAATGGCCGGCATGGCCATTTTCTATGCAATGTGGGCGCGGCCAAAGGTGTCTGGTAGCTCCAGGGGGAAGTAAAGAAGTGGGCTATGGCCTTGGATGCTTTGGGTGGCCAGTGGGTGAAGAGAGAGGAAGGAGAAGAGTGGAAATGGGGCTGTCCAGAATAGAAAATTGGTGGTTTCATCCCCTTGATCAAAGGGCATTGACTTGTGCTAAATGCTAGAGGTAGAGGGAGGTTAGGAGGAGGTGTGGTAAAGGGGAGAACTCATTTGGATTAGTGGAAGAGGCCCAAACAGGGTTTTTAGTTAAAATGCAGAAGGTGTTTGATATGGTTTTGGGGTACTTGCACTGATTTCCTTCTTGTGAAATATGGCAGGGGTGTTTGTCATGACAAAATGACAGGGTAGAAGTAAGATGAGCTCATTTGGAAGAGTTTGCTAATGTAACCTTGGCAAACCCTAAAAATTAGCAGAAATGAACTTGTGTAGATCTAGTTGAGAAAATCACTTCCCCTTGATGCACCATTGGTGTAGTAGCCTCATTTGGTCATGTGAATATTCTCACAAAAGTTGGGATCAAGGAGAGAAAGTTGGTAGTACAAAGTTGTTCAAATTTGATTCTGGTCAGAGAGGGTTTTGGGGCATTTTGGTGAGCCAGAATGACCTTGATTGATATGAGGCTTTGCAAGGTGATCACAATATGCATTTGTGACTTGCTGGATTTTCCCTGGATTTTTATGAAAATATTTCCCATAGAGATATTTCAAATCCTTGAAATGGGCATACATGGTTTTGGGAGGTTTTGTCCAATATTTTGAACATGACCATGTGTTGAAACTCTTATATATCGAAAATATATGTCTAGTGAGTTTCCTTGATTTTTGTCAAATATTTTTGAAACAATAAAATAATTTTTCCCTATTAAAGCATTTCTGGCCTTAAGAAAAAGCTTTTAAATAAAATAGGAAAATAAATTTTAAAATTATATTTTTGTGGTTTATGGGAGTCCTATATCTAATAGGATTCAAATATACCTTTTGAAAGATTTTTCACACCCCAAATCAAGTACTTGCAGTGCAAACCTCAATTCAGGGGGTTTTGGAAAAGTAATTTTAGAAAATAAATTTTTTTGGCCAAATTATTTTTGTAAGAAAATACTATATTTCTCTATACACATGGCATGATCATTGGGAAGAAGCTTGGGGCAAGGAGATGAGGTATAGAAGGTGGAGTTGTGTTGACTTTAAAGAGCACTTGAAAAAACACAAAGAGAAAACCAACTCAAAAATAAAATCCAAATAATGCAAAAGTTTTTGTCAAACCACACTTTATCATGATTTATTAGCTTAAGTGTTGTGGCATGAAAATCAGGGTGTGACAATGACATTGTGGTTAAGTCAAGCACTGGTATAGCGAGGTGCTATACAAACATTTTTAACCCCTTTTTGCGATGGCATTCTGAACCGTCGCCAAGTGAGTGTGTGCGATAGGGGGGGTCCTTCCCACATGACCCAGAAACCGTCAGGGATAGGCCCTCCTGGCACACATGTTTGGCAAAATGAGGTCGTGTGCGACGGGCGAGCGATCAAATACAGTTATACGTACAGTTGTGCTAAAAAATACAATTATACATGCCAAATCATTTCCGGTCGTAAGTACATCCCACACAGTCAGTCCCGGCTAAACGTTTCCGTTCTTATGTACATTCTACACAGTCAATCCAAGGAATGTGTTTCCGTTAGTATGTATATCCCTCACAGTTAATCCAAGAAGTATATTTCCGTTCGTATATACATCCCACACAGTTACTCCAAGGAAAACGTTTCCATTCACAGGTACATCACACACAAATTTTCCCATTAAATCGTTTGTGATAGCGTTGCCATTGCAGACGATATTAACAATTTTATCGTTTGTGTTATTGAATGCATCACACACGGTGCGTAGAAGAAACTGTGTGGCATAGGCTGTCCATGACACAAACGTTTTATGTGGTAAACATTTGCGCAAAGTGGCCTAACGCAAACAGTTTTCAAGAGGATGTCGTGTGTGATTGTTCATTGATCCAACATGGTTTATTCCTATAAACTGTGTGTGTTTCCTGAGGTCATCGCCCATAGTGTTTTCTCAATAATCATTTGCAATAGAAAAACCCAATTAGTAGGCTAATTGGCCATTAGGAGGCTAATTGTCCTATTATTAATAATCCATTTATTAATCTATTTGACATTTCGTATTAAGCACACAATATTTCATTTCCATATTAAGGAAGCAGGATTTCATAATTGAAATACATCGGAGTATAACATCTTATAGCTTCAGCACTCTGCTACCCCATTACACAACTGCACCAGCACCAAGTTTCACATGCAACATCTATAACCTTTCAAAATTAGCATCATAGACGGTACATAGACAGATGAATCTCATCTAGAAAACTGCTGAAGCGGAAGGCAAATATTGAGCCTTATTGATGTTGAAGGTCTTTGAAACTTTAGGCCAGTGCATATGGATGATTGACCATCCATCCTTCATCCTCTTCAGGAACACTTCAATATTGAACCGTGGGTGTTGTATGAATACCTTTCTCGCATCCTGACCATACAGGTGGTTTGAGAGGTAATCATTAGTGAACTCTTTTGGAAAGGCCTGAAAACAAGGATGTGTATAAATATCTTCTCTATATTGGAAATGGGGCAAAGGAATAAAAAAGTCAAGGTATAATAGTTAGTACCATCCTGTAGTGAACTAACATCTTCTTCATTGTGCAAACAAAGATCTTGTTGTTTTTTGTTGCTAATTTCTTTATCCTAACAATATTTATGAGTTTCTTGACTTGACTGATATTCATGGACAACTCATTTCCCCATAGGCAAGAAGGTTCGAACAGTGGGTCAAAACCCCTAACAGAAGGACCTACATGTGCAAGACCAAATTGTTAAAAACCTAAATATTAGAATGGTTTCTGCAATTGCACAATAATGTGCTATTAGACAAAGGACCATGCATGTGCAAACCTTGATTGCAAACCTTGGTGCTTCCCATTGTTTCCCTGCAACACATATAAGGTAGTTAGTGATCAGGTTAAGTGAGGGTTCACACCCTATCAGTAAAATATGTTGATTCAAGCCACATGGAAACCCATTTATCCAAACCAAGCATGATTAAGAATTAGGAAATATAGCAATTTTATACTCCCTCCGTTCATAAATATAAGTCTTTCTAGAGATTGCAATATGGACTACATACGGGTGTATATAGACATAGTTTAGAGTGTAGATTCACTCATTTTGCTTCATATGTAGTCCACATTGGAATCTCTAGAAAGACTTATATTTAGGAACAGAGGGAGTATGTTTCTCATGTATTAAGTGCAGCCAAATTCGATTTATTCCTCACACGCACAACAATACAATATTCTACCCACGACAATTGGACATTGCATTGCAGAATTGAACCAAGCAGTTAACTAAACACCACAACAAATGAACCAAACATTAACTGAGCACCACATTGCACAATATAACATACTCCTAATAGAATATCAGACAGTTAACCAAACCAAGCATGCTTAACAACTTCGAAAAATAGCAATTGTATTTGTTTCTCATGTATTTAGTACAGCCAAATTTGATTTATTTCTCACATGGTATACAATAAAAGAATGCACCCACAACAATTGAACATCGCATTACAGAATTGAACCAAACAGTTAACTAAACACCACAACAAATGAACCAAATGTTAACTGAGCACCACATTGCACAATGTATAACATACTAGAAGATCATATAGTTAACCAAACCAAGCATGCTTGACAACTTGTAAATATAGCAATTGTATTTGTTTCTCATGTATTTTGTAAAGATAAATTCAATTTATTTCTCAGATGGAAGACAATACAAAATTGCACCCTAAAGAATTGAACATCAAATTTGCAGAATTGAACCAAACAGTTAACTGAACATGACAACTAATTAACCAAACAGTTAATAAGTGAGAACCACATTGCACGACATATAGAACATATACACTAGAGAAACAGATTGCATGGTAAAAGTAGATAGGACAATTCACTAGAATTTGTTAAGGAAAGGCAGGAGCAGCACATGCAGTAGGTAAACCGAGCATGCTTAACCGGCGTAGCTAGCAAACTGAACATAGGTCCTTATAGTGAGCTAATAAGACAAGCTACTCCTCATCGTCGGAGATATCGGTGATGATTGGATCCTTGGACATGGAAGAGAGTGAGGCCTCCACATCATGGGGCCCCCATCGTAGTGGTGATTTGCTTGAGCCGCTTCGGGCACCAACCTGCTGGCTCTCGAGTTGAGGTAAGTACGAGCACGCTGAGAAAACACCTCATAGTCTTCGTCGAAGGCACCGACAGTGGCCTCGAGAAAACACCACGAACTATCATTTAAAGTAGCCAACCGTGTCACGGCGTCGACGCGCGAGGAATCCACAGTGGCCTCGACGGCGAGGTGCTTCTCCAAGATCTGGGAGTCGGCACGAATGGCAGCCATTGCGACCTCATCCACGCGCGCGGCTGTGATTTGCTACTCCGCTGCCAAATGCTCCTTGACTGTACTGCGTGCACCATGGCTCAAGGCGGTGCTTTGGGGAGGGGTTGGCGATTTGGGTGGAAGGTGTCGCGCCGGCGGCCGGTGCATGTGGGATGTGGAAGGAGGAGGATGGGGGTCGAGTGTGGATTACCTGCCTGGATCGACAAGGCCGAGCAGTGTGAAGGAGGGTCACCGACGAGGAGGCGGCGCTGCAAGCAAGGGGTGAAGGTTTCAACTTGGAAAGGAAGGCATAAACAGGGGAAATGTGGCTTTTGGTAAGGAGGAGGGGGCGAGGAGGTAGATATTTCTGCGGAAGCCGAAATTTTTGGATCGGTGCAACGAAAAACTACCGCACAAAGTGTCATCAGACACGGTCCCTTATTCAGCACTGTGTACGATATGTGAACATCACAAATGATTCATATAGCTTAACCCATGTGTGATGAGTTTGAACGTGCAAATTTTGGTTTGAATTTCCCTGGTTACATTGGTCATCCACGTCATTGCATAATTTGGGTACACAAAGGAGACTTCAACACACCCACGCATCTTAGTCGAGCAAGTTCAGAAATTAAAAAAGCTAGATAACCTAAACATTACTCTAACAAATTAAAGACCGACGCTCTTAATTATACAAAACAATGAGTACTACTACGGCTGGTGCTCGTTGCTCTCCGCCACCTCCTCCATGTCCAGCTCGCGCCCGATGATCTCCTGGGGAAGGGGTGTCGGTGTCAAAACCGGTGGATCTTGGGTAGGGGGTCCCGAACTATGCGTCTAGGATCGATGGTAACAGGAGACGGGGGACACAATGTTTACCCAGGTTCGGGCCCTCTCTATGGAGGTAATACCCTACGTCTTGCTTGATTGATATTGATGAATATGGGTGTTACAAGAGTTGATCTACCACGAGATCCTGATGGCTAAACCCTAAAAGCCTAGCCTATATGACTTTGGTAATGAACGGTGTCCTTTCCGGACTATCCCCTCTGGTTTATATAGACACCGGGGGGATCTAGGGTTTACATAGAGTCGGTTACATAAGAAGGAATCTTCATAGCCGGTCGCCAAGCTTGCCTTCCACGCCAAGGGGAGTCCAATACGGACTCAGTTATAGTCTTCGCCCTTCATGTCTCCACAGCCCATCAGTCCGGCCCAATAGGTAACAGGCCGGACGCCCGAGGACCCCTTAGTCCAGGACTCCCTCAGTAGCCCCTGAACCTAGCTTCAATGACAAGGAGTTCGGCGCGCAGATTGTCTTTGGCATTGCAAGTCGGGTTCCCTTTTATCCAAAATTCAAAATAGTCTTCGGATACGATGATAGTATCCGGACCTATCACACACACCATACAAAACCGTAGAGAGAATATATATTTTTGCACGAGTCTAATCCGTTGACGGCATTTACAATATGACATCACGCCTGTCCGGTCATAATTTTGGACCATTTTTCGTCTACCGCTCCATGTCTCGAGACGCGGTTGCCATTGCACATCTTGTCAAAGCAGAGATCGTGCCCCCCTTATAACGGGATTCTCATCAATACGGGCGTGGGCGACCCAACCGTGTCGTTTTGCACGACCCTTGGTAATAGGCGAGTTCAAGGCGAGTGGGGAGATGCTTGACATTCGCGACCTTTATAAGGGGATAAGGATTCCCTACTTTCACCCACACCTCAGTCCTTCCTCAGCCTTTCCGTCCCTGAGCTCCAGTGCCCAAGCATCTAGCTTTTCCCTCAACTGAGAAAACACTCCAAAAAATGTCCGGATCCGGAGCTGGGGGTAAGTGGATGGCCTCCTCCGTCAAGAGGAAGGATATCAAGGCGCTCCGAGAGGCCGGATATCTGGCCAAGGAGATCGCTCACCGACTCCCGGATAAGGGATAGATCATCCCTACTCCAGAGCCCCACGAGAGGGTTGTTTTCCTCACACATTTCGTCCACGGGCTGGGTTTCCCTCTCCACCCTTCGTTCGCGGCTTGATGTTTTACTACGGGCTAGACTTCCATGACTTAGCCCCCAACTTCATCCTCAACATCACAGCATTCATTGTCGTGTGCGAGGCCTTCCTCCGCATCCCGCCTCATTTCGGCCTATGGTTGAAGACCTTCAATGTGAAGCCGAAGGTGGTAAGCGGCCAACAAGCAGAATGTAGAGGCGCCATGGTAGGCAAGATGCCCAACATTACCTGGCCCGAAGGCTCGTTCATGGAGACGGTGAAAGGGTGGCAATCGGGGTGGTTCTATATAACCGAGCCACGCGATGCCAACTGGGTGGCGGCCCTCGAATTTAGATCTGGATTCCCGATGCGGCTCACCTCCTGGCAAGAGAGGGGCCTAACCTGGGGTCCCTCGGACGAACTGACTGGGCTCCAGACGTGTGTCCAGAATATGATGGATAGGAAGATCAAGCTCTTCAATGTGGTCCAGGTCATGCTCGTTCGTCAGGATCTTCCGTGCCAATGCCGGACTTGCTATCTGTGGGAGTACGATCCGGCCAAGCATCGGACGCTACAGGAGCTCTTTGGCACAACACACGAAGAAATCTAGAAAGTGCTCTTCAAAGCCGGCGGGATGCCACCGCCCACGACCGAAGATCGCGGGCTTAGCTTAAAACGCCAGGCTAACCCGGTAAGCTCTTCTAATGTTTTCAAGGCATACCTTTTACTAGCATATTTTGAGAAAAAGCGTAAGCCTTCCTATCCGTGTTTTCAGGCCTGGATCAAGATAGCGGAGGGGATTAACAGTCCAGCTCCACTACCTGAAGACCAAGAATTCCCATTATTGATGAAAATTCTTTTTCCAACACCTTATGAGGTGCCGGAGAAGACAACCAAGAAACCGACCAAAGGGGACAAGAAGGGCCTTCGCCAAAAAGGCGCTCCAGACATGATGTTTGAAGACGAGACTTCCTCTTCGTCCGCCGACGACGATGACAAAGAGGAAGAGGAAAGCGATTCCCCACCTGAAGTGGGGAGGAAGAAGAGAGCGGCCTCCACAAATCCGGAGGCGGGAGCGTCTAAAAGGGTTAGAGGTTCCCACGTGGATAACTCCGTGTGGGATGTGGACAGCAGTCCAGAGAGACCTTGCCGGACCAAGCCTCAGGCCGCCTCGTAAGTATCAGGATCCGAAAACATCTAGCTTTCCCGATTTGTAATATTGATAAACCTTGTTATTGCAGTCCGGCGCGTGATGGCTCCCCGTGATCTTCATCCGAGGGATCGCTAGACTCAAAGGAAATGGCTAGCATGTCTCTGCCACCTGCTCATTCCATCTCTCCCAAGGGTGACGACGAGGTGGTGTCGCAAAAGATCATCCCCGACCGGGGGGGCTTCCGGAGACCGTCGGGGCGGTGCCCCTGGACGATTCCTCAATCGCCGGACGTATGGGGGGTAAAGCCCCTGCGAGGACCGGCGACGGGGCCGGTTTCCCTTCGGACCTGAGCTGGGTTCCATTCCAGAGACCTATGCAGCTCCCGAGTCCAGTGAACAGCATGCTCCGAGAGGAGGGAGTGTGCCTGTTCTGCTGGTGACCTCTATCCAACTAGAGGAACCGGATAGCCTGCTGGAGGCGCTTCGAGGCACCTCTATTGTGGATGCACACCGTGCCCTTATGGGCACAGTAATAAAGAAGGTCCAGTTCATGAAAAGTGGACTGACCGAAGCCTGCGCTAGCCTTCTATCAGGCTTTGAGGTAAGTAATGCATTTGTAGGAAGAATATCACAGTATAGACAGTAGCCCCCTGATGCTATCTTTGGTGTTCGGAAAGAAGAAGCCGAACAGAGGATCGAAGAGAAAAATTGCAGGAGTCTAACATAAGTTGTCTTTGTGAATAAGCAGGTGTCGCTGCAGGCTGCCACCGCTCATGCTGCAGAGGTCTCCAAACGAAAACGGAAACTGGAGCGGGCCGAGGAAGAGCTCGTCCTCGTAAAGAAGCAGCTAGAGGATAGCCAAGGTATTTGCTGATCTACTGGTACCTTTTGAGAAGAAATGAAAAGTCCATCCAGACTGAGTTGTCGTCAACTTTATTAGGGGCCACTACCGAGGTGGCAGCCTTCGAGAAGGCGCTGGCCGAGGCCGAGGACAAAGCGGCCAAGGAGCGTGCCGTGAGTGAGAAGCACGAGGCCCAGGTCGGCGAAGCGCAGCAACAGCTCCAAGACGTGATCAAGAGATTTGAGTCCTTGAAGCGTGATTGTAAAGCGAAAGAGTCCGAACTGGCGATGACCCGCCGGAGCGCATAGGACGCACAAGCCAAAGCCCAGAACGCCCTCCAGGAAATTCAGGCGGCCAAGGACATTAAGGCGGGTAATTCTTTCACCATGCAAAGTAAGTATGTAAAAGAAACGTTCCATGTACTTATCCGAATTCGGGTTTTCCAGGGGCGTTTGAGGATCTGCCGCGCAGTATAACAGATACTGCCGAGTATTACAGAGCCGAAGAAGGGATGTCTACGGAGAAGCTATTCTGGTCCCAGTATCTTGGACCCGAACATCCGTTGCCCTTCGTCGACCAGCTGAAGCAGTTAGTCGAGCTGCACAAGTCGGCAGAGCTAGTCATGAAGGACCTGATAGTCCGGCTGTGGCCTGCCGAGCCTGTACCTAGCAGCTATTTCAGACTTGTTAAGCGGCTTGTAAGTGCCTGTCCGCAGCTCGAAATAGTGAAGCGGCCGGTCTGCATTGAAGGTGCGTGTATGGCTTTTACCCGCGTTAAGACGCATTGGGCAAAGCTGGATGCCAAGAAGCTGATGACTGAGGGGTCGCCGGAGGGCAAAGAGCATCGTCGACCCGAGCTCTATTTTGATGGTGTCCTGGAGGGATCCCGCCTTGTGGCGGAACAATGTTCGAAGGATATCATTTTCCCATGAGAACATTTGTATGATCTTGTCCTGTAATGTGGAGTAGTGATGTTATGTATTATAATGCTTATGATTTACATTTTACCTCCTATGCGGCCGTTTATGAAATCTGGAGTTGACCAGTCGTCGGCTTCTGCTCCCACGTAGATAGTACGGCGGTGTTCGGGATAAATCTAAACACTCTTTACTCCACCGCCCGGTCCTTAAAGGAGGTGTTTAGCGCAACGAACAAGGCAATCGGACTATGCGGCCTTTACCGCCCTCACTTAGCCATAGGAGTTTGACAATTTAAAAAGGTTGGCGAAGCCCCTGGTATTCGGAAGGCCGAACTAGGGGCGTTATACACGCCTAATCGGAGGGACCGACTCTTCGCATGAAGCGGTAAAAACCTCTAACGATTTGGAACCTCTCGAACAGCTGACCGGCTCTCTCCGCATCATGACAGTTAGTTTTCGGCTTTCTCTATAGAGGTGCTCGTCCGAAAGAACCGGGATACAATCACAGTAGTTCTCCCTTTACTACCGTAGCTTATATAGCGGAATGTAGGGTAGTAAGTACAGGAGCCGGGCAACCCAACTATTGGCTAAAGACATGATTCGGAGCCGATGCATATAGTGCTATAAGTTTGGGGTGCCGAACTATACTGAAAGAAGTGTTCAGACTTTTATTGCCGTAGAACAAGGTGTAATGAATCCCCTGGCATAGTAATACGTACCATAGTGTACGCGTGTAATATATAACATATACAAAGGTGAGGAAACAGGACAAATTAAGTAATAAGCTGACTTCACCATTTATCAATTATTGTGATGTAATTAGTACGTCGAGGCGTACTTTGTGCGAGTAATGTGATAAGCAAGTAAAGCTATTTGACATGTCGCAACCAAGGCCGAGCTACGTGCGGGTATGTGAAACAAGTTTGGCAATCGTTTAATAGAGACCACCTGGGGATTCCCTTGTATGCCAGAGCTTCTTGCCTCCTTGGTGTGTTCTGTAAATGGGTAGTCTGTATAGACCTCGAAAAGAGAAAAGACCCGTGATAATAGAAAGAAAAAATAAAAGCGGGTGAATCCAGGGTCGGTTAAGCCGCACTGTGGATCACGAGCGAGTTATGCCTCCGACAGTACCCATGAGGTTTGAGTGCGTAATTATGTACGCGCGGCACGGGTGCCTCCCTCCTCATCGGGGCTGGGGCGGAGGCCGAATTTACTAATTCAGCTCTTGACGAACCGAACTTCCCTTTTGTAGTGTAGTCCGGACTTTCTTGACGATGTCTAGGGGTTCGGCGGCTGGATTATGGTGCCGCTTTAGAAGGCCGCTCTGTACTTGTGCTGCTAGGGTTGCTGTATGTTCCTCTATACGGAGGGAACGTTCTGTGTTTCCATTTAATGTAATGACGCCGCGTGGACCGGGCATCTTGAGCTTGAGATAAGCATAATGTGGCACCGCATTGAATTTGGCGAACGTAGTTCGTCCGAGCAGTGCGTGGTAGCCCCTGCGGAAGGGGACGATATCGAAGATTAGCTCTTCACTTCGGAAGTTATCCGGGGAACCAAAGACCACCTCCAGCATGATCGAGCCCGTACAGCGGGCTTCCACGCCTAGTATAACTCCTTTAAAGGTAGTTATCGTGGGCTTGATTCGTGAGGGGTTAATGCCCATTTTGTGTATTGTATCCTGATAGAGCAGGTTAAGGCTGCTACCACCGTCCATTAGGACCTGTGTCATGTGAAATCCGTCGATGATTGGCTCCAGTACCAATGCGGCCAAACTGCCGCGACAGATACTAGTTGGATGATCACTATGATCGAAGGTGATCGGGAATGACCACCATGGGTTGAATTTTGGGGCGACTGGCTCTACCGCATAGATGTCCCTAAGTGTGCGCTTGCGCTCCCTTTTGGGGACGTGTGTAGCGTATATCATGTTCACCATTTTGACTTGAGGCGGGAATTTCTTCTGCCCCCCGTAGTTCGGCTGCCGAGGTTCCTCGTCTTCATCCTCAGTCTGTGATTCCCCTTCCTTGTTTCCTCTATTTACCTTGATGGCTTGCTTAAGGACCCAGAAATCTTTGGTAGTATGGTTGGCTAGTTTGTCTAGGGTGCCATGTATTTGGCAAGGACGATCGAGTATGCGGTCCAAGCCTGATGGTCCTCCGTCGTTCCTTTTATAGGGCTTCTTTTGCTGGACGGATTTGGAGCCGCTGAATCCAGCGTGAACTGTGGTGTCGTCAGTGTTATCGCCATTGTTTCGGTGTTTGTGTCTGTTGCGCTGGAGCTTGCTGGTGCTGTTTTTGGCCTCGGAGGGGCCTGCTTCGTTGGCTGTGTTTGTGCTGCGAGCCAACCAACTATCTTCTCCCGTGCAAAAGCGGGTCATAAGTGCCGTGAGGGCTGCCATGGATCTTGGCTTTTCTTGGCTGAGATGGCGGGCTAGCCATTCGTCACGGATGCTGTGTTTAAAGGCCACTAGGCTTCGACATCCGGACAGTCAACGTTCTGGTTCTTTTTGGTTAGGAACCTAGTCCAGAATTTTCTGGCTGATTCTCCAGGTTGTTGAACTATGTGGCTTAAGTCGTCGGCATCGGATGGCCAAACATATGTACCTTGGAAGTTGTCAAGAAAGGCCTCTTCCAGGCCCTCCCAGCTGCCGATGGAATTCTCGGGCAGGCTATTCAGCCAGTGTCTAGCTGGCCCTTTGAGTTTTAGTGGGAGGTATTTGATGGCGTGGAGGTCGTCTCCCCGGGCCATGTGGATGTGGAGAATAAAGTCCTCAATCCATACTGCGGGGTCGGTTGTTCCGTCATATGATTCAATATTGACGGGCTTGAATCCCTCGGGGAATTCATGATCTAGCACCTCGTCTGTGAAGCAGAGAGGGTGTGCGGCGCCTCTATAGAGGGCCGCATCACGGCGCATCTCTGTTGGAGTGCGTCTGCGGTTATCGGCCCGGGTGTGATTAGGTTTGTCACGCCCGAATAGGTAGCCGTCATCCTGAGTTGGGAAGCGTCCTCGCGATCCGTAGATTGATCTGGTGTGTTCTGCTCTACTGTCCAGCTCTTGCCGAAGGTCGTATGTATGGTCCCGAGCTGTTCTGTCCCTTTTTTGCGAGGTGGTGGGGCGGGCTGTTGTTCGGCCTGAGTTGTCGCTTTATCCCGACCACGGGGTGGTCGGTCTGCCGCACTATCCTGACCGCGTGGTGGTCGGTCTGCCGCACTATCCTGACCGCGTGGTGGTCGGTCCACATTGCGTGAGGGAGGTATGGGATTTGGTGCTTCCTGATCGAACTGAGGTAGTATTCTACGCTTTGGGTAACTCTTGACTTGGCGCTTGAGGCCGTATTCTTCGGCTGCCAGGACGTCGGTCCACCTGTCAATGAGCAAGTTTTGATCAGCCTGGAGCTGTTGTTGTTTCGTTTTTAGGCTTCTGCGGTAGCTATTAGCTGGCGCTTGAAGCGTTCCTGCTCTAGGGGTGCCTCAGGCACGATGAAATCCTTGCTGCTGAGGCTCTCCTCATCTTCGGAGACTGGACGATAGCTATCATCATCCGAGTCGTTGGGTGTGGCCTGTTTACAAGGGTCATCTTGCCTATTGTCTTGTTCCTTTTGTTCGGATGCGGCTCCAACAGGGTCTTCATTGTTTTTGGCGTCGCCTGGGGTACCATTTCCTCCGGTGCCAGTGTTGTCATTTTTTGAGTGGCGAGGCTTGGAGCGGTGTTTGGGGCGCCGACACTTGGACTGTGTCCCAGAAGGCCTGTCCGCGACTGGATCCCCTTTGTCATTGTCGCTAGCTTCTTTTGGTGTGTCGACCATGTACACATCATAGGAAGAGGTGGCCGTCCAACGTCCACTAAATGGCGGGTTTTTGCCTTGCTCCTGGTCGGCATCATTGTCCATATTGTCGATGTCTTCGGAGCCATAATCGAGCATGTCGGTTAAATCATCGACCGTGGCTATGAAGTGGGTGGCGGGTGGGAAACGGAATTTCCCATCATCAGCCTCTGGCTCGGACCAAACATAGTTCGGCTGTGAGTCCTTCTCTAAGGATAGGTTCTTTAAAGAGTTTAGCACATCACCCAAGGGCGAGTGCTGGAAGATGTCCGTGGTGCTAAATTCGAAAATCGATAACCGATCCACCTCGGTGTCCGCAGGAGTACCCGATTTGGAACTCATGGCCGGAGATGAGTCCGGAGTTCCATTAGCATAGATATTGCGGGATGCTGAGTCCGTGTGCGGCTCCAACGCCGGGGACTCTGTGGCTTCGGATGGCATGGTTTGCTCCGGTTCTAAGGCCGTTGCAGCAGCCGGCGCCATCCGCTGGATGTGATCCGGTGACAGATTTAGGTCATGTTCATCGAAGCGAGGGGGAGCGATCGCTACGGTCTCAAATCCTTTGAAGATCAAGGCTCCACGGATATCCGCGACGTAGTTTAGGCTTCCAAACCTGACCTGGTGGCCAGGGGCGTAGCTGTCAATCTGCTCCAGATGGCCAAGCGAGTTGGCCCGCAGTACGAAGCCGCCGAACACGAAAATCTGTCCAGGGAGGAAGGTTTCTCCTTGGGCAGCGTCACTGTAGATGGTTGAAGGAGACATCGAACCTTTCGTGGACGGCACAGTGGAACTCTCAATGAAAGCACCAATGTCGGTGTCAAAACTGACGGATCTCGGGTAGGGGCTCCCGAACTATGCGTCTAGGGTCGATGGTAAAAGGAGACGGGGGACACAATGTTTACCCAGGTTCGGGCCCTCTCTATGGAGGTAATACCCTACGTCCTGCTTGATTGATATTGATGAATATGGGTGTTACAAGAGTTGATCTACCATGAGATCGTGATGGCTAAACCCTAAATGCCTAGCCTATATGACTTTGGTAATGAACGGTGTCCTTTCCGGACTATCCCCTCTGGTTTATATAGACACCGGGGGGATCTAGGGTTTACATAGAGTCGGTTACTTAAGAAGGAATCTTCATAGCCGGTTGCCAAGCTTGCCTTCCATGCCAAGGAGAGTCCATTCCGAACTCAGGTATAGTCTACGGCCTTCATGACTCCACAGCCCATCAGTCCAGCCCAATAGATAACAGGCCGGACGCCCGAGGACCCCTTAGTCTAGGACTCCCTCAAGGGGCTCCATGGCATCCATCACACCATACTCGGCAAGCATCTCACCATCTGCGTCCGTCATCTCTTTGGGAAAGGTCGCCACGAGCTAGGCATGGGCGGGTGCAATCCGGGCTTGGCAGGCTCCATCATAACAACGTATGCCGTGGAGGAATGGACGGGTGCTCAAACGCTCTCGGCGATTGCGAACTCTTCGGCCGTGGGTTGCCGACCGTTGTCGGAGAAGCTTCGTTCGATTTGTGCGGTGACCGCCATGAGCTTGGCGTGGGCGACCTCGACATGGTCGTGGGTGGCCTCCATCAGGGCTAAGGCTGCTACTGCGGAATAGACAGTTGCTGTTCCGCTCTCGCCAGTTGCTATCCCCGAGGCAGATGTTGTTGTCGCCACCTGAGAAGCAACAACGCCGTTTGCGCTGCCTTGGCCGCCCAGTCACAGATTGTGGCCACGCTCTTGTAGCTTGTTAGCACGAGAAAGACGGCTGTGGCCGCGCTCTCGCCGGAGTGGGCCGCCGAAGTTACCCTCACGATGCGGGTCCATGCCCCATCTTTCACCGGCGACGATTGAACAGTGAAATGATATTTGGGGAGCAAGCTAGTGTGCTTGACACGCTGGCTGTGGACTGTAGCAAACACACCTGCTCGCGTAAGCCATATGCATACTATACTCCGACGGTGCTCCATGATATTTTGTACTGCATCTTACACGGTTGGTGATAATAAACCGTGTGCGATCTACTTGATTTTTCATCTTGATTTGAATTACATAATGGGGTCACAGCAGCAAATGAGGGTGTTTGAATTGCTAGAACTTTTATCCGCAGTGAACAAGCAACTATAGGTGTGTCATCAAAAAAATTGGAATTATTCAGGGTTCGTTGTAACACCCTGGATTTTGCCCTTTTCTTTTTCTAATGATTTTATTGGATTTCTTGATTTGATTTTCTATGGCTGTGTGGTTCTGAAACTTGGGAAGATCATGTATTCCTAGGTTTTATAGTGGATTGTCATCCTCATCATCATCCCAAGATCATTTCATTCTCATCCTTGACCTAATCCAATATTCTTTTTCTAGGGAATATTCCTTTTTATTAAAGGAATAACCCTTTAAGCCCTAGGTTGTGAAGCAACCTATATTTCTGTTACTCCCAAAATTCCCAAATAATTCTCATAAATTGTTTTGGTCCTATCTTGCTCAAATATGGCAAAATATTTCATTGCCATGTTCATAGATCATTCTCCAATAATTATTTTCCTATTCTGCCCTAAATGGCACTTTCTGAAGGAAGTGCTATTTATCTTTGCTTGATTGACTCCAAACATTTTGGACGTATTTTTCTGTCCATATAATTTCCCCATGACAAAATTCAACTCAATTTTCCAAGTAAATATTCCTGAGCAAATTTTCAAAGTTCCTTCCTGAAGGAAGTCATTGTGAAGGAAGTACAAGCTAGGCATATCCAGTTGAGTTAAAATTTTGGAACGTCCTTCATATGATCAAATCATGACTCTCCACCAAATAGGAGCTCATGTAACTCATCTATATGAGCATAGCTCCAAATCTTGGTTTCTGGTCAGATTTTCAGTTTGTGAAGCAACTATATTTTATATTGCTTCATTTAAGCTAAAAAATTACCAGTACATTCTCATATCCATATCAACTCTCTCCACCAAGTGTTGGATCAATTCAACAATCCATTTTCCCTGTGCAATTTTTCCAAGTTTCTGTCCAGAGCAAAGCATTGTGAAGCAAGGGCCAGTTTGGTTCATCCAAATGGCCTGATACTTTTTGGGCATCTTCATATCTTGAAATAGTTCAGCCATGCCCAATTTCAGATCAACTTGCATCTTCATGTGAGTGCATCATCCAAATCTCTAACTCTAGCCATTAAGATGGTTTCTACAGCAAGTACCATCTAAACTCCTCCTCTTAAGCTAAATTTTGGTAATCAACATCATCTTAGTGATTGATCATGTTGTGCCAAAGCCCCGAGTCATTGCACTATTCTAGCTCTCACAATTCACATCAAACACCATGCTGTCAAAATGTTTTGGCCCCTCCTCCAAATCACTTCTTTGCCCGTGGACCGAATTCTTTATTCATCTACACTAAGGGCACTAAGGTCTATCCACTAGACATGGTCGTTCCGGCCAAAACGAGCCATTTGCACCAGTGCCCATGGTGATCATGCTTACGTCATGCCTAATTCCGTGCTCTGGCTCGTTCCGGCCGCTGTTCCCGTCGTCTCCTCATCGTCTCGACCTCAAACCAGGTCGAGTAGCTAGCCCGTGCTTGACTGCATCGCCCTGCGTTGCTGCCTCGCCCTGCATCGCCATGGTGTGGTCGCCATCGCCGAGCCCGTGTCACAAGCAGCCCCTGTCCTCTATTGGCAGTGAGTTGGAGCTCTCTAGAGCACTCCCGTGGCCTCCCTTCGGCTATATATAGCCCCTCCGTGGTCTTCCGCAGCTCGTTCACCCCTCCCCCGTCTCTCTAGCCCACCGGAGCACCTCTCCCTCGCCTCTGTCCGTCGCCGTTCACCATTGCCGCCTTGACCTCGGCTCAAATTCGAGCCAGCCGAGCCCCTCCTCCACCTCTAGCCACCACCATCTTCTTCTCCACATCCTGGCGCGCCTCCCCACTCCCTCACCCTCTCGCAGGAGCCCCTCCAGGACCATGCCCAGAAGACCACCACCACCCGCCCCGTGCTCCTCCCTGTCTCCTCCACCACAGCCCCGGGCCTCCCCGCGCCTCTCTCTGGCCGGGACGGACGCGGTGGGCTGACCCACACCCGCCGACGCCCGCGCCTTGGCCAGGGATGGCTGAGCCGGCTGGCCCCCTTGCCGCCCCTCCCAATTTTCCTCTCCCTGCTCACGGCAGCACAGGAGCGAGAGGAAGGAGATGACCCGACCGCCCCCTGCCAGCTCAGCGTAAGCGGAAACGTAGTTTCTGAAATACGCTTTCCCTCTTCCTAAAGCGTATTTTCCTAGAATACGTTTTCTTCTTTTGAAAACGTATTCCATTCCTCTTTCACCCAAAAGTACGTTTTCTACATCAGAAAGCGTATTTCCATAAAATATGTTTCTGTCTTATCCATTCAGGGACCCGGTTGTGAATATTCTTTTTACAACAAGTCCCTGATCTTCATCACCTCATAACTCCGCGACCATAACTCCGATCAAGGTCAAACCAACTCTCACTTCTTCATCTCGTCGAGATATTTCTATTGGTTCCATTTTCATAAGGTGTTCACACAGTGAAAATGACCATTATGCCCTTGCTTCTAATCAGCCCCCTCAGAGAGAGAACCGTCCGGTGTTTTCTCCCACGGCTTCACCGCACTTCTTCCCGGAGTCTCCGTCACCCCCGGGCAAGCCACAACCGGCACTTGCATGATAGCCATGCAGTAACCATGGTTTCTAGTTGAATATCTAATAAAAGTTTGCCCGTTATCTGTCTTCTTGTTTGCTACTGTTGTCGTTGTTTTGGTTATGCTCATGGTTTCATGTTCACCTTCATACTATGTTCCGATGCATCTTGTTATTTTGTACTATTCTCGTATTTTTATCACATGTTATGCTCGATAGTAGTAGTCCATGCTGGTAGCAGTGGTGTTCTTTTTGGTGTCTCTGATTCTTCCCATACAGAATATCGCACGGGCCGCGGGCCGGACCACCGGCCCCCACCACATGTGTTCCTCCGCCACCCCCACCCCCGCCCCAACCCCCACCCGCGTCGAGTTTTCTTCGTTCGGTGAGGCCCCACAACCACCCGAGCCCCTTCGATCGCATCGGCGAACTCCGGCGAGCTCTGAAAAATCGACTGACCCCATTTTGAAATTTAGCCTACTGTGATTTAACTAGTGTGGAATATAAAAGGGGAAAACCATAAGCATTGGGAGTATAGTGTTGAGCGTGCCATGGCGGATCTGAAGGTGCAAACCGGACAAAGGCAACATCGCAACCAAGACAAGAAATCAGAGTAAAGAAGTGGCGATCTTTTTTCTTGCTGCGATAAATAAGTTGAGCAGATACGAAAGAGTACCGCCTCTGGTGCGGCGCCGTGCACGCATCTGCTGAGAATTTGACGGTGCTGTGGTAGCGATGGCTGTCGGCGGCGTGGAAGCAGATCTAGGAGGGTAGACGGTAGCGGCATGGCGCGGTGGACGAGACGGTCGTAGGAGCGGCGCGGGCAAGGTGGACGATGGCGGGGATGAAGCGAGAGGATGGGATGCAAGGATCCCGGTCCGAAGCCGTGGATGAGAGTGGTCGATCTCTTTTAATGGACGGTGGCGTCGGTGTATCAGCTCCGGCATGGTGGAGGAGGACGGCGGTGGATGGGATGGCGGACGGCGATGGACGGAGGAGGGTGGGGTGGAGAGGGTGTTTTGGCGCCCACGGAGTACGAATGGGGAAAAGGGAGGTAGAGAGGAAGGGGGGAACCATGTATTCAGGGTGCGCTTGTCTCAAATAAGAGGAAATTTACAAACTTAGCCCCCGTTTCAAATTTCTACTACATCATAGCAACATTAGTTGGTTGGGGATAGGACGGTAATCTCGCATACACCGAATATTTGCCGAGGAGAGTTTGTTTTTGGCGCCCACCGTGTATGAATATGAATCGGGGAGGGAGTCGATTTCGGCCGAGGACACACTGTGTTTTGGCGCCCACCGTGTATGAATCCGGGTGAGAGGCGGTTACGTCACGTTTGGGCGAAATTACAAACCTACCCCTATCGAAACCTATAGAAATCCAGCAGATAGGCTTTGCATGGCAGGGATAGGCAGTAGTGATTTCCATCTCGCAGATTTTGGTTTCAGGCGGTTACTGCGACTTACCCCGCTTCGTCCAAATTTTGCAGAGTGCACGTTTACCGTGCCAACTCAATTTGAATCCCGTTTGTATTCTATTTTTTTTGGGCGGGATCCATTTTCAATTGGAATTACATTCTATATACATCATTTTTTATATATACTTTCAAAAGCACAACAAAGAATTCTGCTCCTTTATATGTATAATATGATTTACAAATACAATGATCTCGAAATCTTAAGGTTGAATTCGAAAAAATTTAACCAAATTATGCTCTACTAAAATGTATGGATCAGTAATATCTACATATTAAATAACATAGATGTGCGTGAATTCATATGAGTATGCATGTTTGATAGATCAATTTTGGTTCGAGTATGGATTACATGTATCATCATCTCGAATTCAAATATTTGAATCCCTTTTTTGTTCACTCCTTTCACACCCATGTCTCTCGCATGCATGCTCCTTCAGGTAGCTATCACTCTCTTTTCTCCAGCTCACCCGCACGCTCACTTCATGTTTCTCCTATCCTAGCAAACATGGTCTCTCGACGTCTCCCTTGAGAAGTGTCACACTCTCCCTATCATTATACATTACACGGTTTTCATTATCTCTCACATCTCTACTATTCTCTGGTATCACTCGGTACCTAAGCATTCTTTTTCACTGCCACACACACAGTCTCCACTCGTCTTTCACTTTGTCTTTCTCTCTATGGGATTCTCTCACACACCCTATATGTCTCTACATATGACTCATACCACTAAAATTACTCTCTCTCTCTCTCTCTGTTTCTCTCTCCTGTAGACACAACATTTGTTGCGGTCTCCTTTTCGTCTCCATCCTATACTGACATTATTCATTTGTTTACCAATCAGACAACCTCGACTACTGTCTCCTCTCTCTCTCACACAGACACACACACAACTCCTGCTTCCACTCCCCTTCCCGACAACCGTCTCTCTCTCTCACACACAAAACTCTTGCTTTTGCACCCCGACTCGTATTTCTCTCACAAACATTTATCGACTAGCTAGCCTCTAGATAGGTTTATACACCCGCACACTCGTGCTTCCACCATCGCATACATGTCTCTCTCCCGCTCCTTGTATCTATGTAGATTTTTCTTCCCTTCTTGAGACACGCCCTCTCGATCGTGCACACACACACTATCGCCTCATTTTAAGCTGATACGTATCGCACACACACTCCTTGTGTCTTTGTCACACATGCACTCCGTCCTCCTCCACTCTCCCTCTCTCTCGCACACACATGTGCTTTTTGCAACAACTAGCAAGATGCCCATGCGTTGCACGGAATATCAAGATGCATTTGTATGAGTAGTTTATCTTGTGGGGGAAAAGGATGAGCGAGGGAAGGCCTTATTTGCAAATGTGGAGAGGGGTGTGGGTATATTTTTGCAAAATTTCCATAGTTTCCTTCCTATCCATCAGATATAGATCGGACGACCTATATTGCAGGATGGAAGGCACACGATCATCACCGACAATGCTTTTTATAAGAGTAGGGATAAAAAATAGAGTTGGTGATGATGGTGGGCCTGCCATCCCGCAATGTAGGTCGTCCGATTTATATCTGACGAATAGGAAGGAAAATATGGCAATTTACCCGCACTCTTCACCACATTTGCAGATAAGGCCTTCCCTCGTTCATCCTTTTCCCCCACAAGATCTTGATGTTCCGTGCAACGCACGGGCATCTTGCTAGTAAGAGTAGAAATTAGACATATACCACTTCTCAAATCTTGAAACCAACAACATTCCTTCCTTATCTCATCAAAACCGCCAAAGGAATATATTTTGAGTGAAACATAACATATTTTTAGTGATATACGTATTTCAAAACTAGACTTTTTTCTATCAAATCAGTGAATATGTATTAATCTACTTTGATCGTGTGGCAACGCACTGGCACATTGCTAGTAGTTATTATAATTTTTTGGACACCAGACAAATGGTGGAGTACATATACGAAGAGAAAAGGCGCACGCACGCAGTCGGCCTCTTGCTGTCTTGCACACATGAGTGTTACATAAAGGTGACGTTAACAAATAAACCCTAAAACCCTAGGTGCACGATTGCTGCATTTGCGGGTACCGGGTACGTGGTGGAGCACCTTTGTAGGAATAGTCAGCTCGCGTGATAATTTGATCTGTAGGAGTTGATGGTCGGGACCACAGGTGAACGACTTGGAGCACGGTGGCTCGCCAGTTGCCACAGATCGAGTAGCCACGTTTAAAATATAGTTTTTTAGCAGGGTTAAGAGTTCCGATTTTCAATGGTGCGTTATAAGTAGTAAGTAGTTTTTAGAACGATTGGTATGGAGCGAAAATGGAATTCATAGTACTACGTACCTCCTTGGCGTATGGTTGTATGGTTTTTTTTTGTGATGGAGGTTGTATGGGTTTATGTTGCGAGATGTTGAACCTGGTAGTTCTAGGGCAAATACTATGATTTAGATTTAGATGCTGGTTTTCAGTAATGAAAATCGGAAGGGGAAACCCTTCTTTGATTAAAAAAACTACTATCTCCATTCTGGTTTACTAGTCCCATTCGTACTTTGGGTCAAAGTTTGTCCACGAATTTTACTTGTAAAATGTGAATAGAAAACGAGATGCATGCATGAACACTAGTTACTCTAACCCCCCCTCTCTTCTTTAATTCTTTGCCACATCAGCATGTTTGCTATTCCCGTGTGCATGATAGCAGCTAAGATACCACCATTATGGCCAGCCTTAATCATCGCATGCAATAATTTAGTGCACCTTGAAATATGAACATGTGTGGGGCTAAGGATGGCAATGGGTCGGGTTTGGATCGGGTTGAACAATATCAAATCTATACGGCCATGAAAAAATCCATGGGTGAAAAATTGTGTCCATTTCCAAATCCGATGGATATCCATATCCACTGGATATCCATTGGGTCCTCTAGAGACATGTAAATAAAACATAACACAATATTAACATAAACTCTTCCGTTCTTCACCTCGTGGCAGGCTAGGCTTCACTTATCGTAAATCAACATCAAGTAACAATCTAAGATCATTTAGCATTTTTCTAACAGATGAGAATGACGAGTCATTTAAGAAGGAGATAAAAATAAGGGAAGGGGTGTTGGAGTATGTTACAGAGTGGATTGAATGTCAACTTATAAAAGTTATGATGGGGATTGTGTGATTTCTTATGCATGGTTTAGATAAAAAAGTGTAAAATTGTCGTGGGACATGTGAACGTGGGGCAGCGATGGAATATTTTTTCCATTAAGTCATACTATCGGGTCGGGTTTGGGTATATCCATGGATACAAGATTATATCCATGCCCTACCCACGAACAATCGGGTCGGGTTTGGGCGCCGCCCATGGACACAAAAGCATATCCAAACCCTATCCATTCGGGTCGGATATCCATGGATAAAATTGCCATCCTTATGTGGGGCGTGTATGTTTTTAATGACTTGAGACTATACCTAGCCCGGCATGCAAGATGACTTATTATGCACCGTTCCCCATACCTGCAGGAAGCCCGTTCGTCTCCAAATCTTTTCCTCTCCATGTGTGGAAACAATATGACCGCCAAACTCTCCTTCTCCCTCCGGCGGTCCCACCACTCCACCCCGTGTGAAAAAATCTGCATGCATGACTCTCCTCCCCCACGCTCGTCCAATCTGTTGTGACCAGCAATATTTCCACCCCTTCGCTCCCCGGTAATTTACTCCAACAAATATGCCCACGTAGCTGTTACTTAACTGCAGGTGCATTGGGTCACTGACATATGGGCCCAACAGGGGTCTGGCCCACATGTCAGTGACGCAACTGGACTTGCGGTTAAGTCAGTACAGCTCAGTCCATATCTTATGTAGGTGTGCCATTGATCGCTATAAATACTGCGCCTCCCACAATATCGCTATCTCCTCCCACTCACGTTCATGTTCATCGCTATCTCCTCCCCCTCCCTCTCACGTCGACCACCATGGCATCGCCCCTCCCAATCCCTAGGAGCCCCTCGCTGCACCGCGCGGACGGTCACGTGTCGTTGTTTCGTTCCTCGCCACCACTAGTCGAGGAGGACGCGTCGGTGTTCCGCTCCTTGCCGCTACGCGACGCATCGCCATTCCATTCCTCGCCGCCACTAGTCGAGGAGGACACGTCGGTGTTCCGCTCCTTGCCGCGACGCGTTGGGGTGGACGCGTCGATGTTCCTAATCTCGCTAGCACGCGCACCAGAGGACGCGTCGGCTCCCCGCTACAAGGAGAAAGCCGCGCCGCCCGCCGAGCCCCCCAGCCTTGAGGAGATTTGGAATGAAATGGATGTCGCCTTGTGTGAGGCTTTGCCTCCAACAGAGCGCGCCAAAATAGAGGCGGAGAAGAAGGCCGAGGTAGAGAAGCGCACCGCGGAACAAGCTGCCTGGGAGGCCTATGTCGCATCCGAGAGAGTCAGGCGATTGGCTCTTTGGCAGAAGGCTCGTGCGAGGGCCGTGAGGGTGGCGGAGGACGCCCGTGCCGACGCCCTGAGTGCAGTCGGGCCCAAGCGCCTCATCTACGCTTGGCGGTACATGGACCGGGTGCACGCTTCCAGCGAGGAGGAGTACCTGTTGGCACCGGATCACCACACCGGTGAGATCGCGCTCGCTCGCCGGCAAGCCACCAATCAGCACCTCGCGAGTTGCGAGGCTGAGGAAGAGGCGTTGTGTCGGCGCGCTGCCTGGGAAACAGCCGCGCACCAGGGCACTCGTGGCGCGCCGCAAGCGCTCCTGCGAGCGTCGTGGCTTTTAGGAGAAGTGTAATTTTTGTTTTGTAAGGCGATCTCATTAGTTTTGGGACGCAAATGATAAATCCCTAACGTTCAGGAATTTTTAGCATCCTTAATTAATTATATAATAGGGAAAGTTTTGAAACCTTGTGTATTCGTACGCATTTTGCATGTACGTGCATATAGCACAAACTTTACTATATACTATCGCACTACACGTCTCTCTCGATATATGCTTGCAGACTGTGCTACTCCCTCCGTCCAGGTCAATAAGTCATCTTTGGTTGTGCACCGTGACCAAGAAGGAGGGAAGACTTATACACCTAGACAGAGGGAGTACTACTATTACTTATGTACATCCAAATGCGCGTTTTAACATTACGATGCGGTTTTTGCAAAAGTAGAAAAACAACACTAGTCAAGCTTGTGAAACGATTCAATGCAAAACAAATGCAAAAATGCTCGTTTGATTGTTTACTTTTAGCTTCCTTCTCTATGGTTATTTCTCTGTCGTACTTTGTACAGAGTATCTCACTGGTTGGAAAGGCATGCAAATTTCCGAATGTTAGTGCATGTCACATGCACTACTCCATCCGTCTAGGTGAGTAAGTCATCTTAGGCTGTGCACCGTGACCAAGGAGGAGGAGAAAACGAGAAACGTTAATGTTTATTTGCTAATTAATATTATTCCATGCAATGAACTAACCACTGCATGTCGTGTTTGATATCTCAAGTCATTAAAAGCATGCACACTCTTTATCTCTTATTGTTTGATATGTCAAGAAACAAGAAATGAGGTAGAAGTTAATGCACCGTGCCTAAGTGTTTTGCGATTATTTGGTTTTTGTAAGATGACTTACACACCTAGACGGAGGGATTACAATGGTGAGGAATAAACCAGTTAAATCTTTGGTCAAAATTTAGCACAAATTACAATGGTGAGGAATAAACCAGGACGGAGTAGTAGTTTAGAAGCCCAAATAAATGAGTGAGGCGCCTTGTGGGAAAAGCTGGGGAAGCCGCCAAAAGAACTGGCCCTAGGAGTAGTAGCTAGGTGTAAGTGCATCTAGTGCCACCCCTAGTTGGTTTTGGAGTATTGACGACAAACCTAGTTGAGGGACTAATGTGTTTGTGAGAATTGCAGGATAACACAGGTAGAAGTCCCTCATTGATTCGGTTTTCCTACCAGAGATGACCCCTAAAAATGTATGAAGACATTGAAATCAAAGGTGGTATATGAAGATATTCACATTGAAGACTATGACAAGAGAAGACATTGCATGAAGCCTATGGAGCTCGAAGACTTAGATCTTTCGTAGTTCTTTTTCTTCCCCTTTGTTGAGTCATAGGAACCACCGTACTGTTAAGTGGGGTCCAAGAGAACCAGTCAGAATGACTGAAGTGATGCTTAAACAAAACCTATGTCTTCGAGTGAAGACTTTGAGAGCGAATCTTGTCTAGAGTCGGACAAGTCAGCTTTGCTTGTAGCCCAAGTAAAGTTGTTGTGTGAGTTTGAAATCTGATCGTTGGAACACGTGTCAGTTCCTTAGTGACCAAGGGTCATTTCGGACAAATCAGGTCGGGTTGCCAAGTGGCTATAAATAGCCCACTCCCTACAACCATAAACGGTTGGCTGCTCAGATTCAGAGTACGGCTTTTGTCGTTTGAGAGCAACCCACCTCGAAGCCTTTGAGAGAGAATTCCTTGAGAGGATAAAGCCCTAACCACCCAGAGCCAAAGAGAATTAGGCATCACTTAAGTCTTCTTGTTTGTGTGATCTGAAGACTTATTACACTTGAGGACTGTGCATCCTCCAGCCGGTTAGGCATCGCGTTCTGAGCATCCAAGAGACATTGTGGATTGCCGGTGAACAAAGTCTGTGAAGGTTTGGGAGTCTACCTTGAAGACTTACCAGAGTGATTGGGCAAGGTCTGTGTGACCTTAGCTCAAGGGGAATACGGTGAGGAATGGGTGTCCTGAGCTGCGTGTTCAGGACTGGGTGTCCGGGACTGTGTGTCCTAAGGTTTAAATACCTAGCCGCCCTAACCAGACGTACAGTTGTCACAGCAACTGGAACTGGTCCAACAAATCATTGTCTTCAACGATTCACTGGTTTCATCTTCCCTTCCCTTTACTTACTGTTACTCCTTGTGAAGTCATTGTATGATTGCACTATCTTTTATCTTCACTGAGTGACTGCGTTTTCTGTTTGGCTTCATAATATCTTCCTACCTGATCCTTACTACATTGTTGCTATTAGTCATTGTGCTTTCACTCCATTGAATACTTGACTATGGCTTGCCTAGTGTAGTCTACCTTCAGCTGCAGGGTAATAGGTTTATTTCTATCGTTTGTCTTCATAACTTCCACGTTTTGAAGACTTTCATAAAAATCGCCTATTCACCCCCTCTAGTCGATATAACGCACTTTCACTAGGGATCGAGTGTGCGAGATGAACCGGAGAAAGTAAATGCAGAGAGATGAAATGCAATAAAGACGGAGGGATGTGATGGTTGCTTGTCCGTTTATTTTACCAGGCCACTTATTACTGGGAGTGGTTGGGTTTTGTGATATGACGGCTTTACTGCCACGCCACGAGTGGGGTGAGAGGTGAGACTCCCATGCAGCACCACCCTCTACACTTGTACTACATCGGTCGTGGTTTATTAGTCCCCCATTGAATTTGACTAAAGATTTAACTGACAAAATGTTAGTGCATCTCAACAAAAACTATATCGTTGGATTTGTATTTGAACATAGTTTTGAATGATATAATTTTAGGTGACATGCATCAACATTTATCGTACTATATATAATGTTAGTTCAATTTTTGGTCGTACTAATCTATAGTACTCCCTCCGGTCCTTTTTTTGTGTTCTATGCTCAGCCGCATACCAAGGAGAGGAGAGAGTAGCAAAAATCGGACTATTTTGCCCCTGGTTTGCTATAGAAGGGACGCTGGGTAGTTATTGTGCGCATGCAATGATTGGCTCGACACCCTGTATTCTCACGCCCACGTTCTCCTTTGTCCACCTCTCTGCATGCATGCAGGTTCTCTCTCCGCTCAATCTCTGCATGCAGGCGCATGCATCTCTCTCTCTCTATCTCTCTCTCTTTGTGTGTGTGTGTGCAAAATCTTCTCAGCATCCGCGCCAATCTCTCACCCATTGCATGGCATTTGAGCATGAAGAACGCCAAGGCAAGAAGAACAACATCGTCGCTTGATACTAGTGGAATTGGAGTCAAAACAATTCGTTTAATTTTGGCAGATGAAATCTTTTCGCCAAAATTTTCAACTCCCTCCTAAAATGAACAGCCCGCCATAGATTAGAAGCTCGACCAACACCCGTACGACGTGCTCAAGCGCGTGGACGCCACCGTCATCCAGGTGCATGCTCCAGTCTGCGAGCGCGCCGCCTTGCACGAGTGCGTCGCCGTCCGCGGGCGCGCCGCACACCTGGAACACATCGCCTAGCTGCAACACGTTGTCGTCAGTTAGCGCCTCATCTTCCACAAGCGCGTCGTCGTCCACGAGCGGGAGCACGCTTCGGTACGCGAGCTTGGTGTCGTCCATGTCAACCAAGCTTTCATCCATGGTCTCACTAGGGTTGGCTATCCTACCACAACCACGATGGGTGCATTTCATCCATGGAGATGTACGGGATGTAGCAGACATGGGAGAATGGGAAGGTGAGATGGGACCGGTGGGGACTGGGGAGGAGAGTAAGAGGTAGGTGGCTGCCTGCCTTGGGAAGGCGTGAAGGACATGCATGGGAGAGAGAGATGGGAGTAACTGCAGGCATGCGTGCGAGCGAACATAAAGGAGGGGTAAAGTTGGAAAGAACAACCCCAACACGCTAATACGCAGAGCATTGCGGGAAAAATGGATTTTTCTTTAATGCAGACTAAAAAGGACCGGAGGGAGTAGTAAGGTGCCCGTGCGTTGCATCAAAGAGTGAAATGCATTGGTCGGGTATTTTGACAAAGGATGTGGGGTTCATCTCATGTGTAACGGGTATCGGTAGGTTTCTTCGGATATTATTTCATCTCTAGAGCTCACAAACATCCAGGTGAAATAGATAAAAATGTATCTTTTGAAAACAAAAGCGTTCAACTGTTCAACCTGCATCCAAAACTTGTGAAGAGATAACACTTATTGTGCTTTGCAAGAAATGATATTTAAGAATTAGTTTTTGAGTATCGATTGTTATACATGTTGGCTATAGATGACATGGCACTTACTTATAGTCGAGGATGAAGACGATGCTACTTCACCGTCACCTCCTTCAGCATGCTTCGACTCTGCTCCAAGCTCTTCTGCACCGCCAAACACCACCAACGACCCTGCTGCTTCACCTACTCTTCATGGGAACGAGTAGATGTGCTATGTCTTCAAACCTTTTTGGTCCTTACTGACAAAAGGGGGAGAAGCATATGAGTTTGATAGTCTTCAAGCGGGTCCATATGGGCGGGCGCTTTATATTTTGCTTCGTGCTTACAACTCTCGTTTTGCTACATTTGGTTCTTTGAGTTGTAACACTTAAACTCGATGGTCGTCTGCTACTTATTTGCCACCTTGTGTTGCGATGATAAATTCCGCATGTGCGACGATAAATTCCGCACTTAGATCATTCTGCAGACGTCCATTTTCCATTATGCATATCATTATCTTCACATACTTTCTCATGCATAGTGGATTGTCAGCATAAGTTGAAATGGATCTCCACAAGTACAACCTGCCATGTGCATTTGCATTCCAAAAGCAAATTACTTATATGCACATCTTCAGGGGGAGCCCTTGCAACTTATGAAGACAATTCCTTATCCTTTACAATTTCATAGACTATATTCCCCGTTGAAAACTTCAACTAGTTTGTCATCAATCACCAAAAAGGGGGAGATTGTAAGTGCATCTAGTGCCACCCCTAGTTGGTTTTGGAGTATTGACGACAAACCTAGTTGAGGGACTAATGTGTTTGTGAGAATTGCAGGATAACACAGGTAGAAGTCCCTCATTGATTCGGTTTTCCTACCAGAGATGACCCCTAAAAATGTATGAAGACATTGAAGTCAAAGGTGGTATATGAAGATATTCACATTGAAGACTATGACAAGAGAAGACATCGATGAAGCCTATGGAGCTCGATGACTTAGATCTTTCGTAGTTCTTTTTCTTCCCCTTTGTTGAGTCATAGGAACAACCATACTGTTAAGTGGGTTCCAAGAGAACCAGTCAGAATGACTGAAGTGATGCTTAAACAAAACCTATGTCTTCGAGTGAAGACTTTGAGAGCGAATCTTGTCCAGAGTCGGACAAGTCAGCTTTGCTTGTAACCCAAGTAAAGTTGCCGTGTGAGTTTGAAATATGACCGTTGGAACACGTGTCAGTTCCTTAGTGACCAAGGGTCATTTCGGACAAATCAGGTCGGGTTGCCAAGTGGCTATAAATAGCCCACCCCCTACAACCATAAACGGTTGGCTGCTCAGATTCAGAGTACGGCTTTTGTCATTTGAGAGCAACCCACCTCGAAGCCTTTGAGAGAGAATTCCTTGTGAGGATAAAGCCCTAACCACCCAGAGCCAAAGAGAATTAGGCATCACTTAATTCTTCTTGTCTGTGTGATCTGAAGACTTATTACACTTGAGGATTGTGCATCCTCCAGCCGGTTAGGCGTCGCGTTCTGAGCATCCAAGAGACATTGTGGATTGCCGGTGAACGAAGTTTGTGAAGATTTGGGAGTCTACCTTGAAGACTTACCAGAGTGATTGGGCGAGGTCTGTGTGACCTTAGCTCAAGGGGAATACGGTGAGGACTGGGTGTCCTGAGCTGCGTGTTCAGGACTGGGTGTCCGGGACTATGTGTCCTAAGGTTTAAATACCTAGCCTCCCTAACCAGACGTACAGTTGTCACAGCAACTGGAACTAGTCCAACAAGTCATTGTCTTCAATGAGTCACTGGTTTCATCTTCCCTTCCCTTTACTTACTATTACTCCTTGTGAAGTCATTGTATGATTGCACTATCTTTTATCTTCACTGAGTGACTGCGTTTTCTGTTTGGCTTCATAATATCTTCCTACCTGATCCTTACTACATTGCTGCTATTAGTCATTGTGCTTTCACTCCATTGAATACTTGACTATGGCTTGCCTAGTGTAGTCTACCTTCCGCTGCAGGGTAATAGGTTTATTTCTATCGTTTGTCTTCATAACTTCCACGTTTTGAAGACTTTCAAAAAAATCACCTATTCACCCCCCTCTAGTCGATATAACGCACTTTCAATTGGTATCGGAGCAAGGTGCTTCCTTGTTCTGTGTGATTCGGTTTAACCACCTAGAGTTTTAGCTATGTCGACTGCAGGGATAATTAAAGTCTCCGCTGCATGCCCCGTCTTCGATGGAACTGAATATCCCTACTGGAAGAATAAGATGCGCATGCATCTTGAAGCCATTGACGTCGACCTATGGTATGTCGTCAAGAATGGCGTTCCCAAGGCTGGAGAAGGTGTCACTGCTGCTGATGTCAAGAAGTTCGTTCAACTGGACTCTACTGCCAAGAATATCATCTGTGGTCATCTGACCAAAGGACAGTATGGCCGTGTGAGTGCTTTGGAAACATCTAAGCTGGTCTGGGACTGGCTCTCCAAGGTCAATGAAGGCGTCTCAACCCAGAGAGATCAGAGAATCAGTGTCCTTCGCAACCTCTTCAACCGCTTCAAGCGAAATGACAATGAGAATGTCCAGCTCACATTTGACCGACTCACTGACATCACAAATGAGCTTCAAGCCCTCGGCGCTACTGAGATCACCAAGCATGAAGTCGTCAAGACACACTGAGATCACTTGATAGTTCATTTGACACCCTAGCCCTGATGATTCAAGAACGTCCTGATTTCAAGACACTCGATCTGTCTGACATACTTGAGAGGCTCAACACACATGAGTTTCAGCTTTCTGAGAAAAGAGATATCTACGGTCCAAACTATGGGCGAACTCGTGCTTTGAAGGCAAAAGCTATCTCCTCATCTGAAGAAGAATCTGACAGCAGTTCGGATGATCCTGAAGACATTGGAAGGGAACTTGCTATGCTTGTGAAGAAGTTCCAAAAATTCACCAAGAAGAAAGGTTTTAGAAAGTCTTCCCGATCAAGCTCAAGGAATGATGAAGCTTCTGCTCACGACTACAAGAAGAAAACATGTCACAAGTGCAAGAAACCTGGCCACTTCATCTCTGAGTGTTCGCAGTGGGACAATGAGAACAAAAAGAAGAAGAAGAGCAAGGAATATGACTCTGATGACAAGAAGAAGAAGAAATACTCAAAGTCTTCTTCCAAGTCTTCCTCAAAGTCTTCATCACACAAGAAGAGCTCATCTGGCAAGGCACGTGCGTTTGTTGGCAAGGAAATGGATTCAGAGGAGAAGTCCGCTTCTAAGGAGGCGGAGGTGGAGTCTGAGGAGGAGTCCGATTCAGGCGTCGCAAGTCTGGCTACATCATACGTTGCCAAGTCCATCTTCAACACTGAAGATAATGACGTCATCACCGACACCGATGCAAATGACAAGGACTACTCCGCTTCTACCTACTGCTTCATGGCACGCGGTGCCAAGGTAAACACACGCACTACTCACTATCAAACATCTAGTGACGATGACTCTGATTGTGGTTCAAAACCCAGCTACAAAACACTTGCTAAAATTGCAACTGAAAAACAGAAAGCTATGGAACATATTCAAAAACTGTTAGACAGAAGCGATGATCTGTTAGGTGCTGAAATGACTCGATTTGAGTCCTTAATTGAAGACATAAAAAATCTTCACATTAAGTATGAGGAACTTGAAAGTCGTCATGAAACGCTCTCAACAACTCATGAAAAGCTTTCCTATGATTATCTTCAAAGGAAGCAAGATCTTGATAAATTGAGAGTGGCTCATGAAGATCTTCAAAAGGAAAACGAGTCACTTCGCGCCAAACAGATCAGCTCCGCTCAGGAAGGATTTGAACCACCATGTCTTAAATGCATTGAGAGTGATAATGTTACTACTGTTGCTGAATGTTCTACTTCTGTTACTGTTGCAATATCTTCAACTGTTGATGTGGGAACTAACCCCTCTGCTGAGGATTCCACTGCTATTGCTGATGAGAATGCTAGGTTGAAGACATTGCTTGAAACAGGGATGTACAAAAGTCTTAAAGGGCATCAGACACTATGTGATGTCCTCAAAAAGCAGATCTTGAACCGAAACCCGAGGAAAGAGGGTGTTGGGTTCGTAAGGAAAATGAATGCTGATGGCTCTTACTGGAAACCTGAGCAGTACCCCAAAACCACATGGGTTGCTGCAAAGGAATTTTTAGCAGATCCATCCACTCTATCTGGGTTCACTTGTGCAAACCCCATTGTAATTGATGAATCCTTTGATGCAAACTATAAACTGTTTAAGAATCAGAATGGTGAAGTGTTTGCCAGGTACATTGGTACTAACTGCAGGAATGGACCGCCTATGAAGAAGATCTGGGTTCCGAAAAAGTGTCTAGAGAATGTTCCTGTGAATGTCATCATGACACTTCACGTGAAGAAGACAAACCTCAGACCAAAGGCTTCATACTGTCCAAAGGCTTCATACAGACAGAGGACTCACCTGAGTCGCACTAACGCAAATGTTTTGCAGGGAAACCATACTCAGGCCTATGAATATGAGAGCGGTTCATCAAACCGCCATGTTCATAAGACCAAGAACTATTCTGCTTATTCTTATGAGTACTATTGTCCGCCTACAAGACTGTTTGCTAGGGCTCCAAAGCCAAAGTTCTCAGATGCTGCACTTAGACTTATTGCTTCTAAGCCACCCTTGAAGATGTGGGTGGCTAAGAAAGCTTAACTCTCTTTTGCAGGGAAAGGTCTCCAGCAGAAAACCAAAATCGTCTGACGCTATTGCTGGGGACATTAAACATCCTGTAGGGCGCAAGATCAAATGCCCGAATGGTCTTACTATGTACTTCGTTCCTGAATCGCTTGCTACTCTCCCTATTAGTCCTAATCTAGATCTAAGCTTTCATAACCCACTGGTTCGTCAAATGTTTTTGCTTCACAATTCTCTTCGTGAAGCCTATCCCCCTAACTGCACTGTAGGGTACGACACTAGCGTCTTCAGAATGGATTATTGATAGTGAGTGTACAAATCACATGACTGGCAAAAGAAGCCTTCTTACGGACTCAACCTTACGTCCATCCGACAAGAGCCACATCACATTTGCTGACACTGGTAAAAGTAAGGTATTGGGTCTAGGTAGAGTTGCAATCTCAAGGGATCAACACATGGATAAAGTCATGCTTGTTGAATCCCTTGGCTTCAACATAATGTCTGTCTCAATGCTTTGCGATTTAAACATGATCGTAATATTTGGAAAATATCGTTGCCTTGTTCTAATGGAATCTGACAAGTCTCTAGATTTGAAGGGTATCGAAAAGATGATTTGTACGTGGTAGATTTCTTAGCAGGACCACAGCTTGCCGTATGTCTTCTAGCAAAAGCTTCAGAATGCTAGCTCTGGCATCGGAGGCTTGGGCATGCTGGCATGAGGAACCTCCACACCCTGGCAAAGAAGAAGCATGTCATAGGCATCGAGGGCTTCAAGTTCAAGAAAGATCACTTATGCGGTGCCTGTGAGGCAGGAAAGATGACGAGGGCCAAACATCCCTCGAAGACAATCATGACTACTACTCGACCCTTTGAACTGATTCATATGGATCTTTTCGGCCCCACTCATTACTCAACTCTTACTACTACTGCTTGTCTCTATGGCTTTGTCATTGTTGATGATTATTCTAGATATACTTGGGTGCACATAATCCTTTACAAGACTGAAGTGCAGGATGTCTTCAGACGCTTCGCCAATCGATCAATGAACAACTATGGCGCCAAGATAAAGCATATCAGAAGTGACAATGGCACTGAATTCAAGAACACTGACCTTGATACATATCTTGATACCTTGGGCATCACACATGAATTCTCAGCCCCGTACACGCCACAGCAGAATGGCGTCGTCGAACGCAAGAACAGGACACTCATTGAGATGGCCAGAACGATGCTAGATGAATACAAGACTCCAAGAAAATTCTGGCCTGAAGCCATTGATACTGCATGCCATACAATCAATCGTGTTTATCTTCACAAGCTTCTGAACAACACATCTTATGAGCTCCTTACTGGCAAGAAGCCAAATGTCAGTTACTTCAGAGTATTTGGCGCCAGGTGCTGGATCAAGGACCCACATCACACCTCAAAGTTTGCACCAAAAGCACATGAGGGTTTTATGCTTGGATATGGAAAGGATTCGCACTCCTACAGAGTCTTCAATCTCTTTCATTATAAAGTGGTTGAAATAGTGGATGAGCGGTTCGATGAGACCAACGGTTCACAAAGAGAGCACCTGCCAAATGTGCTAGATGAAGTTCCATCCAGTGAATCAATCAAGCTAATGGGAACTGGAGAAATTATACCTTCTGAAGCTCATCCCGAAGAAGAACTTTGAAGGAAATATGCCCTAGAGGCAATAATAAAGTTATTATTTATTTACTTATATCATGATAAATGTTTATTATTCATGCTAGAATTGTATTAACCGGAAACATAATACATGTGTGAATACATAGACAAACAGAGTGTCACTAGTATGCCTCTACTTGACTAGCTCGTTAATCGAAGATGGTTATGTTTCCTAACCATGAACAAAAGAGTTGTTATTTGATTAAGGATCACATCATTAGAAGAATGATGTGATTAACATGACCCATTCCATTAGCTTAGCACCCGATCGTTTAGGATGTTGCTATTGCTTTCTTCATGACTTGTACATGTTCCTATGACTATGAGATTATGCAACTCCTGTTTGCCGGAGGAACACTTTGTGTGCTACCAAACGTCACAACGTAACTGGGTGATTATAAAGGAGCTCTACAGGTGTCTCCAAAGGTACATGTTGGGTTGGCATATTTCGAGATTAGGATTTGTCACTCTGATTGTCGGAGAGGTATCTCTGGGCCCTCTCGGTAATGCACATCACATAAGCCTTGCAAGCATTGCAACTAATGAGTTAGTTGCGAGATGATGTATTACGAAACGAGTAAAGAGACTTGCCGGTAACGAGATTGAACTAGGTATTGAGATATCGACGATCGAATCTCGGGCAAGTAACATACCGATGACAAAGGGAACAACGTATGTTGTTATGCGGTCTGACCGATAAAGATCTTCGTAAATGTGGGAGCCAATATGAGCATCCAGGTTCTGCTATTGGTTATTGACCGGAGATGTGTCTCGGTCATGTCTACATTGTTCTCGAACCCGTAGGGTCCGCACGCTTAAGGTTTCGATGACAGTTATATTATGAGTTTATGAGTTTTGATGTACCGAAGGAGTTCGGATTCCCGGATGAGATCGGGGATATGACGAGGAGTCTCGAAATGGTCGATACGTAAAGATCGATATATTGGACGACTATATTCGGACATCGGAAAGGTTCCGAGTGGTTCGGGTATTTTTCGAAGTACCAGGGAGTTACGGGAATACGGGAGAAGAAGTATATGGGCCTTATTGGGCTTTAGGGGAGAGGGAGAGGCAGGCCGCGCGCCCCCCCAAGGCCTAGTCCGAATTGGACTAGGGGGAGAGGATGCGCCCCCTCCTTCCTTCTCTTCCCTCTTCCCCTTCCTTGTCTCCTACTCCTACTACATGGAAGGACTCCTAGTTGGACTAGGAAAGGGGGAATCCTACTCCCGTGGGAGTAGGACTCCCCTAGGGCGCGCCATAGAGAGGGCCGACCCTCCCCTCCTACACTCCTTTATATACGGGGGCAGGGGGCACCCCATAAACACACAAGTTGATCTTCGTGATCGTTCTCTTAGCCGTGTGCGGTGCCGCCTTCCACCATAATCCTCGATAATATTGTAGCGGTGCTTAGGCGAAGCCCTGCGACGGTAGAACATCAAGATCGTCACCACGCCGTCATGCTGACGGAACTCTCCCCTGACACTTTTTTGGATCGGAGTCCGGGGATCGTCATCGAGCTGAACGTGTGCTAAAACTCGGAGGTGCCGTAGTTTTGGTGCTTAATCGGTCGGGCCGTGAAGACGTACGACTACATCAACCGCGTTGTGCTAACGCTTCCGCTGTCGGTCTACAAGGGTACGTAGATCACACTCTTCCCTCGTTGCTATGCATCACCATGATCTTGCGTGTGCGTAGGAAATTTTTTGAAATTACTACGTTCCCCAACAGTGGCATCCGAGCCTAGGTTTTATGTGTTGATATTATATGCACGAGTAGAACACAAGTGAGTTGTGGGCGATATAAGTCATACTGCTTACCAGCATGCCATACTTTGGTTCGGCGGTATTGTTGGATGAAGCGGCCCAGACCGACATTACGCGTACGCTTACGCGAGACCGGTTCTCCCGATGTGCTTTGCACAAAGGTGGCTAGCGGGTGACAGTTTCTCCAACTTTAGTTGAGCCGAGTATGGCTACGCCCGGTCCTTGCGAAGGTTAAAAAACACCAACTTGACAAACTATCATTGTGGTTTTGATGCATAGGTAAGATTGGTTCTTGCTTAAGCCCGTAGCAGCCACGTAAAACTTGCAACAACAAAGTAGAGGACGTCTAACTTGTTTTTGCAGGGCATGTTGTGATGTGATATGGTCAAGACATGATGCTAAATTTTATTGTATGAGATGATCATGTTTTGTAACCAAGTTATCGGCAACTGGCAGGAGCCATATGGTTGTCGCTTTATTGTATGCAATGCAATTGCGCTGTAATGCTTTACTTTATCACTAAGCGGTAGCGATAGTCGTGGAAGCATAAGATTGGTGAGACGACATCGATGCTACGATGGTGATCAAGGTGTCGCGCCGGTGACGATGGTGATCACGACGGTGCTTCGAAGATGGAGATCACAAGCACAAGATGATGATGGCCATATCATATCACTTATATTGATTGCATGTGATGTTTATCTTTTATGCATCTTATTTTGCTTTGATTGACGGTAGCATTTTAAGATGATCTCTCACTAATTATCAAGAAGTGTTCTCCCTGAGTATGCACCATTGCGAAAGTTCTTCGTGCTGAGACACCACGTGATGATCGGGTGTGATAGGCTCTACGTTCAAATACAACGGGTGCAAAACAGTTGCACACGCGGGATACTCAGGTTATACTTGACGAGCCAAGCATATACAGATATGGCCTCAGAACACGGAGACCGAAAGGTCGAGCGTGAATCATATAGTAGATATGATCAACATAGCGATGTTCACCAATGAAACTACTCCATCTCACGTGATGATCGGACATGGTTTAGTTGATTTGGATCACGTAATCACTTAGAGGATTAGAGGGATGTCTATCTAAGTGGGAGTTCTTTGGTAATATGATTAATTGAACCTAAATTTATCATGAACTTAGTCCAGTATTTTGCAAATCATGTTGTAGATCAATAGCTCGTGTTGTTGCTTCCCTGTGTTTATTTTGATATGTTCCTAGAGAAAATTGTGTTGAAAGATGTTAGTAGCAACAATGCGGATTGGATCTGTGATCTGAGGTTTATCCTCATTGCTGCACAGAAGAATTATGTCCTTGATGCACCGCTAGGTGACAGACCTATTGCAGCAGCAGATGCAGACGTTATGAACGTTTGGCTAGCTCAATATGATGACTACTTGATAGTTTAGTGCACCATGCTTAATGGCTTAGAATCGGTACTTCAAAGACGTTTTGAACGTCATGGACCATATGAGATGTACCAGGAGTTGAAGTTAATATTTCAAGCAAATACCCGAGTTGAGAGATATGAAGTCTCCAACAAGTTCTATAGCTAAAAGATGGAGGAGAATCGCTCAACTAGTGAGCATGTGCTCATATTGTCTGGGTACTACAATTGCTTGAATTAAGTGGGAGTTAATCTTCCAGATAAGATAGTGATTGACAGAATTCTCTAGTCACCATCACCAAGTTAGTAGAACTTCGTGATGAACTATAATATGCAAGGATTCGTGATGAACTATAATATGCAAGGGATAACAGAAACGATTCCCAAGCTTTTCGTGATGCTGAAATCGACGAAGGTAGAAATCAAGAAAAACATCAAGTGTTGATGGTTGACGAAACCACTAGTTTTAAGAAAAAGGGCAAAGGGAAGAAGGGGAACTTTAAGAAGAACGGCAAGCAAGTTGCTGCTCAAGTGAAGAAGCCCAAGTCTGGTCCTGAGCCTAAGACTAAGTGCTTCTACTGCAAAGGAACTGGTCACTGGAAGCGGAACTACCCCAAGTATTTGGCGGATAAGAAGGATGGCAAAGTGAACATAGGTATATTTGATATACATGTTATTGATGTGTACTTTACTAGTGTTTATAGCAACCCCTCAGTATTTGATACTAGTTCAGTTGCTAAGAGTAGTAACTCGAAACGGGAGTTGCAGAATGAACAGAGACTAGTTAAGGGTGAAGTGACGATGTGTGTTGGAAGTGGTTCCAAGATTGATATGATCATCATCGCACACTCCCTATACTTTCGGGATTAGTATTGAACCTAAATAAGTGTTATTTGGTGTTTGCGTTGAGCATGAATATGATTTGATCATGTTTATTGTAATACTGTTATTCATTTAAGTAAGAGAATAAATTGTTGTTCTGTTTACATGAATAAAACCTTATATGGTTACACACCCAATGAAAATAGTTCGTTGGATCTCGATCATAGTGATACACATAATCATAATATTGAAACCAAAAGATGCAAAGTTAATAATGATAGTGCAACTTATTTGTGGCACTGCCGTTTAGGTCATATTGGTGTAAAGTGCATGAAGAAACTCCATGCTGATGGGCTTTTGGAATTACTTGATTATGAATTAGTTGATGCTTGCGAACCATGCCTCATGGGCAAGATGACTAAGACTCTGTTCTTCGGAACAATGGAGCGAGCAACAGATTTGTTGGAAATCATACATACTGATGTATGTGGTCCGATGAATATTGAGGCTCGCGACAGGTATCATTATTTTCTGATCTTCACAGATGATTTGAGCAGATATGAGTATATCTACTTAATGAAACATAAAGTCTGAAACATTTGAAAAGTTCAAAGAATTTTAGAGTGAAGTGAAAAATCATCGTAAAAAGAAAATAAAGTTTCTACGATCTGATCATAGAGAAGAGTATTTGAGTTACGAGTTTGGCCTTCAGTTAAAAACAATGTGAAATAGTTTCACTACTCACGCCACCTGGAACACCACAGTGTAATGGTGTGTCCGAACGTCGTAATCGTACTTTACTTGATATGGTGCGATCTATGATGTCTCTTACAGATTTACCGCTATCGTTTTGGGGTTATGCATTAGAGACGGCTACATTCATGTTAAATAGGGCACCATCTAAATCTGTTGAGACGACACCGTATGAACTACGGTTTGGCAAGAAACCTAAGCTGTCGTTTCTTAAAGTTTGGGACTGCGATGCTTATGTGAAAAAGTTTCAACATGATAAGCTCGAACCCAAATCGGAGAAGTAAATCTTCATAGGTTACCCAAAAGAAAATGTTGGGTACACCTTCTATCACAGATCCGAAGGCAAGTTATTCATTGCTGAGAATGGATCCTTTCTAGAGAAGGAGTTTCTCACGAAAGAAGTGAGTGGGAGGAAAGTAGAAAACTTGATAAGGTAATTGTACCTTCTCCCTTATTGGAAAGTAGTTCATCACAGAAATCTGTTCTTGTGACTACTACACCAATTAGTGAGGAAGCTAATGATGATAATCAAGTAACTTCAGATCAAGTTACTACCGAATCTCGTAGGTAAACCAGAGTGAGATCCGCACCAGAGTGGTACGGTAATCCTGTTCTGGAAGTCATGTTACTAGACCATGACAAACCTACGAACTATGAGGAAGTGATGATGAGCCCAGATTCCGCGAAATGGTTTGAGACCATGAAATCTGAGATATGATCCATGTATGAGAACAAAGTATGGACTTTGGTGGATTTGCCCGTTTATCGGCAAGCCATAGAAAATAAATGGATCCTCAAGAGGAAGACAGACGCTGATAGTAGTGTTACTATCTACAAAGCTAGAATTGTCGAAAAAGGTTTTCGACAAGTTCAAGGTGTTGACTACGATGAGAGTTTCTCACTCGTATCTATGCTTAAGTCTGTCCGAATCATGTTAGCAATTGCCGCATTTTATGAAATCTGGCAAATGGATAAACAAAACTTCATTCCTTAATGGATTTATTAAAGAAGAGTTGTATACGATGCAACTAGAAGGTTTTGTCGATCCTAAAGGTGTTAACTAAATATGCAAGCTCCAGCGATCCATCTATGGACTGGTGCAAGCATCTCGGAGTTGGAATATACGCTTTGATAAGTTGATCAAAGCATATAGTTTTATACAGACTTGTGGTGAAGCCTGTATTTACAAGAAAGTGAGTGGGAGCACTACAACATTTCCGATAAGTATATGTGAATGACATATTGTTGATCGGAAATAATGTAGAATTATTCTGCAAAGCGTAAAGGAGTGTTTTGAAAGAAGTTTTTCAAAGAAAAGACCTCAGTGAAGCTGCTTACATATTAAGCATCAAGATCTATAGAGATAGATCAAGACGCTTGATAAGTTTTTTTTCAATGAGTACATACCTTGACAATATTTTGAAGTAGTTCAAAAAATTGGAACGGTCAAAGAAAGAGTTCTTGGCTGTGTTACAAGGTGTGAAATTGAGTAAGACTCAAAGCCCGACCACGACAGAAGATAGAAAGAGAATGAAAGTCATTCCCTATGCCTCAGCCATAGGTTCTATAAAGTATGCCATGCTATGTACCAGATCTATTGTATACCCTACACTGTGTTAAGCAAGGGAGTACAATAGTGATCTAAGAATAGATCACTGGACAGCGGTCAAAATTATCCTTAGTGGAATAAGGAAATATTTCTCAATTATGGAGGTGACAAAAAGGTTCCTCGTAAAAAGTTACGTCGATGCAAGTTTTTGACACAGATCTGGATGACTTTAAGTCTCGATCTAGATACATATTGAAAGTGGGAGCAATTAGCTAGAGTAGCTCCGTGCAGAGCATTGTAGACATAGAATTTGCAAAATACTTACGGATCTGTATGTGACAGACCCGTTGACTAAAATTATCACACAAGCAAAACATGATCACACCTTAGTACTCTTTGGGTGTTAATCACATAAACGATGTGAACTAGATTACTGACTCTAGTAAACCCTTTGGGTATAGGTCACATGACAATGTGAACTATGGGTGTTAATCACATGGTGATGTGAACTATTAGTGTTGAATCACATGGCGATGTAAACTAGATTAATGACTCTAGTGCAAGTGGGAGACTGAAGGAAATATGCCCTAGAGGCAATAATAAAGTTATTATTTATTTCCTTATATCATGATAAATGTTTATTATTCATGCTAGAATTGTATTAACCGGAAACATAATACATGTGTGAATACATAGACAAACAGAGTCTCACTAGTATGCCTCTACTTGACTAGCTCGTTAATCGAAGATGGTTATGTTTCCTAACCATGAACAGAAGAGTTGTTATTTGATTAACGGGATCACATCATTAGAAGAATGATGTGATTTACATGACCCATTCCATTAGCTTAGCACCCGATCATTTAGTATGTTGCTATTGCTTTCTTCATGACTTATACATGTTCCTATGACTATGAGATTATGCAACTCCCGTTTGCCGGAGGAACACTTTGTGTGCTACCAAACGTCACAACGTAACTGGGTGATTATAAAGGAGCTCTACAGGTGTCTCCAAAGGTACATGTTGGGTTGGCGTATTTCGAGATTAGGATTTGTCACTCCGATTGTCGGAGAGGTATCTCTGGGCCCTCTCGGTAATGCACATCACATAAGCCTTGCAAGCATTACAACTAATGAGTTAGTTGCGAGATGATGTATTATGAAACGAGTAAAGAGACTTGCTGGTAACGAGATTGAACTAGGTATTGAGATACCGACGATCAAATCTCGGGCAAGTAACATACCGATGACAAAGGGAACAACGTATGTTGTTATGCGGTCTGACCGATAAAGATCTTCGTAGACGTGTCTCGGTCATGTCTACATTGTTCTCGAACCCGTAGGGTCCGCACGCTTAAGGTTTCGATGACAGTTATATTATGAGTTTATGAGTTTTGATGTACCGAAGGAGTTCGGAGTCCCAGGTGAGATCGGGGACATGACGAGGAGTCTCGAAATGGTCGATACGTAAAGATCGATATATTGGACGACTATATTCGGACATCGGAAAGGTTCCGAGTGGTTCGAGTATTTTTCGAAGTACCGGGGAGTTACGGGAATACGGGAGAAGAAGTATATGGGCCTTATTGAGATTTAGGGGAGAGGGAGAGGCAGGCCGCGCGCCCCCCCAAGGCCTAGTCCGAATTGGACTAGGGGGAGAGGCTGCGCCCCCTCCTTCCTTCTCTTCCCTCTTCCCCTTCCTTGTCTCCTACTCCTACTACATGGAAGGACTCCTAGTTGGACTAGGAAAGGGGGAATCCTACTCCTGGTGGGAGTAGGACTCCCCTAGGGCGCGCCATAGAGAGGGTCGGCCCTCCCCTCCTCCACTCCTTTATATACGGGGGCAGGGGGCACCCCATAGACTCACAAGTTGACCTTCGTGATCGTTCTCTTAGCCGTGTGCGGTGCTCCTTCCACCATAATCCTCGATAATATTGTAGCGGTGCTTAGGCGAAGCCCTAAGACGGTAGGACATCAAGATCGTCACCACGCCGTCGTGCTGACGGAACTCTTCCCCGACACTTTGCTGGATCGGAGTCTGGGGATCGTCATCGAGTTGAACATGTGCTAAAACTCGGAGGTGCCGTAGTTTCGGTGCTTGATCGACCGGGCCGTGAAGACGTACGACTACATCAACCGCGTTGTGCTAACGCTTCCGCTGTCGGTCTACAAGGGTACGTAGATCACACTCTTCCCTCGTTGCTATGCATCACCATGATCTTGCGTGTGCGTAGGAATTTTTTTGAAATTACTACGTTCCCCAACAAACTTATCATCTCAGCACCTGATCAACCTGAAGACAATGCTCAGCCTAAAGACATTCCCTCTAACAACGACAATGATCAGCAAGAGCAAAATCTTCGCCCTGTACATCCTCGTGTTGCTAATGAAGTGCAGATTGAAAGACTAATTGATAGCATCAATGCACCCGGTCCACTCACTCGTTCAAGGGCAACTCAGCTAGCAAATTTCTGTGGGCACTTCGCATTCGTCTCAATAACAGAACCCAAGAAAGTTGAAGAAGCCTTCATGGAACCTGAATGGATTCAAGCTATGCAAGAAGAGCTTCAACAGTTTGAGCTGAATAATGTATGGGAACTGGTTAAGCGTCCCGATCCTCGGAAGCACAACATAATAGGCACAAAATGGATATACCGCAACAAACAAGATGAGCACGGTCAAGTTGTCATAAACAAAGCCCGTCTCGTTGCTCAAGGATATACTCAAGTGGAAGGCATTGACTTCGATGAAACATTTGCTCCTATGGCTATACTTGAAGCCATACGCATACTGCTGGCCTATGCAAATCATCACAACATACTTCTTTATCAAATGGATGTGAAGAGCGCCTTTCTCAATGGCAAGATTGAAGAAGAAGTGTATGTTGCACAACCACCTAGCTTTGAAGATCCAAAACATCCTGACATGGTATACAAGCTCAACAAGGCACTATATGGCATCAAACAAGCCCCTCGGGCCTGGTATGACACACTCAAATACTTCCTGAAGAGCAAAGGCTTCATACCTGGTTCCCTCGACCCCACTCTCTTCACGAAGACATATGATGGTGAACTCTTTGTGTGCCAAATATATGTGGATGACATTATCTTCGGGTGCACCAATCAGAAGTACAGTGAAGAGTTTGGATTTATGATGCAAGAGCAATATCAAATGTCTATGATGGGAGAGCTGAAGTTCTTTCTCGGTCTTCAAATACGACAGCAACGCAACGACATCTTCATATCTCAAGAGAAGTATCTCAAAGATTGCCTGAAGAAGTTCGGTATGCAAGACTGCAAAGGCTTCACGACGCCAATGCCAGCCAAGCATCATCTGGGTCCTGACGACAATGGTAAAGAGTTCGATCAAAAGGTATACCGCTCCATGATTGGTTCTTTACTTTATCTATGTGCATCTAGGCCAGATATTATGCTTAGTGTTTGCATGTGTGCTCGATTCCAAGCGGCACCAAAGGAGTCGCATCACTTAGCTGTGAAGCGAATTCTTCGATATTTGGCTCACACCTCAACTCTAGGATTATGGTATCCAAAGGGATCAGAGTTTGATCTGGTTGGATACTCGGATGCTGATTATGCTGGTGACAAAGTGGATCACAAGTCTACATCAGGCACATGTCATTTTCTGGGACGATCACTTGTATGTTGGTCTTCAAAGAAGCGGAACTGTGTATCTCTCTCCATTGCTGAATCTGAATACATTGCCGCTGGATCTTGCGGCGCTCAGCTTCTATGGATGAAGCAAAAACTCAAGGACTATGGCATTCATCTGAAGCAAGTGCCACTCTACTACGACAACGAAAGCGCCATCAAGATTGCCAACAACCCAGTTCAGCACTCGAAGACAAAGCACATTGAAATTCGTCATCACTTTCTTAGAGATCATGTTGTGAAGGAAGATATTGATATCATACACGTCAACACTGAAGAGCAATTGGCAGATATCTTCACCAAGCCCTTGGATGAGAATAGATTTTCAAGTTACGTGTGAGCTAAATATCCTGGAATCCTCAAATGTCCTGTGATCAGGCACACATCCTAACCCTTATGCATATTGATGACTTATATGTGCAACACACGAAGTACAGTATATCTTCAATCAATGAAGACATACATTCTAAGTGTGAATACATTAATGTGGAATTTGACTTCGGAGCGCCACGATAATTGTGCGTCGTGTCTGGGTCTAATACTTCCCATACGGTGGGTAACGCCACCACCAAATGTTCTATTTGAAGTGTTTCACTCATGGCGTTACCTTGCTATGTCTTCACATTTGGTTTGGCTTCAATCTCAACATGTTTTCATGATTATCTTCACTATGTTGATTATATATATATACTAGTGTTCTGTCCTCTACAGCATTCACTTATAGCTATGTCTTCTTGTTGAATCTTTTGAACTAAGTGAATGTGATAGGACCCTAACCTCTCTGTGCTTTCTATCTCAAACTCTATCTCTCCAAATCATATGCATTCTATTGAAACTGTCGAATGTCTTCTTTGCGTCCTTGTCAGCAGAAGATACAGACACAAACCTTAAGTCCACTTTCAATGCTCATTCCTCCACATGAAACCCGGAGAAGTAGGAACGACCACCCGACAATCCAGGCGTGCGTGGGATGTGGAACAAACCCCAAAATTCTGCATGATGGCCACGTGTTCCTCAGATGCGAATCACCAGGGGCACCTGTGTAATAACGCAGTGCCGCCCCTGTACCTATAAATACACACTTCATAGCGGTCATTATCTCTTCTTCCACTCTCGCACGAACCCTAGCGCCACCGCTAGCCATCGACGACGCCGACGACGAAGCGATTCGCTGCCGCAACCTCTCCGACGCCGTCTTCACGCTGACCGCAGACATCGTCCTCTCCGCCGTCGCCGTAGGTGTCCTCCGTCGCCAAGTTAGGACACGGAAGATCGAACTGCTCGGCCTCCTCTTCCACTCCGTCTAGTAGTTCTTAGTGTGGTAAATAAAACTTCCTTTTTACGGCACCGTTGATCCTATGGCTTTGTCACTTTCTACCACAAGCAGTTTCTATTCACACAAGTTAGATCTCTCTCATACTGCATCTCATAACATGCCTAGTATATTCACTTATGCTTCACAAAGTAGTTAGATTCCTCACTTGTACTGATCTCTGGATTCGTACAAATCTGGAACCAACTCCTTATCTATGAGTGAATGTCTTCGCACGATGAGGTTAATGTCTTCTAAACTGATTTATATTCAAAATCTTCTGAGAATGCATATGACCTCTTCCCCTTCCCTCGCACCTTAATGCTGTCACAGGTACATGTCCGTGGGAGAATCCCTTGGTTCTCATAGTCTGCATTCATTTGCAGAATTCTTACAGCATCATATCAATTCTCCCGAAGCCAGTTCCTGTCTGTCCAGCAAGCGAAAGCCCTTGAAGCCTTTGAACGTATTGAAGCCTTTTAGTTTAAAGTTCATGGCTTCAGAGAAATCAGCAAGGAAGGGTGGCAGAAAGTGTCGTGGAGAAACATCAAGAGATCTGCCAGATGACCTCTCAGAACTGTACAAGACAGATCCTGAAGAGGATTACAATCAGCGCAAAACACGAATCCAATGGATTCGACGCTATTGGGCAGAACAGTGGTTCAAGTTCAAGCGCAACTTTCAGTTTGCCCAGAACTCAGTGAAGCAGAACAAGAAGACATTGGGACTAGACTTCAACCCTAGTCCTTCTGCTCCAAGGGCTGACGGCACCCGTGATGCAGAACCCAATGTCGTCGGTCCTTTCTACAACCTTGAAGGTCTCATCACCCATATCTTGGTTCAAGGGACAGCCGTGAATGAGCCTGCAGCTGACGCTGAATCAGATGAAGCGCCTGCAGCGCCGAAGCCAAAGAAGTTGAAGAAGCCTAAAGCTTCAAAGCCTGCCCCTTCACCAAAAATCTCACGAGCGAAGCCACTGGCAACTGCACCTTCTGAAGACAGTGTGCAGTCTAAAGATTTGTCACGCATCTCCAAGCCCCAGAAGGTCAAGATGCCTCTGCCACACACCGGCCAAGAGCTAACTGCTGCTGCCATTCTGCGCAATGATGCCATTGATCTGTCAAGTGATGAAGTTCTTGCAGATGATGCTCTTGAGCAACTCATCAAGAGCAAAGAAGAAGCAGAAATATTCAATGATCTGCCTCTCTTTGATGTAACAATCATCCACAACTTCATTGATGAATGGTTTGACACGCGAAACATCAGCTTCGACGATCTGCAATTACCCATTGGCCTCAGTGTCGCCTTCCATGGCGCCACTGCTTCAGAGTTAGCCATCGCCCAACGCATTGTTGAACTAAAGCAGAAGATTGACTTTGAGAAATCTCAGTTCAAGAAGCATATGGTCAAGCTCAGCGTGCAAGACGTGAAGAACTTCAAGATTATGCTGCATGAGCTCAAGGAAGCCTTTCTAAAGAAACGTGCAGAAGCTCAGGGTTCTCGTGAGCGCATGAAGGTCTTGGCTGATAGGTGTGTGCAAGCCTACAATGAGCCTGAGAAGTGCAAGGCCCTTGGGCGTCCTAGCTTCGACCCCAGGATGGCTGCCAAGAAGACGAAGAAGCCCGCTATGGCTGAACCCGAAGCACCAAGGCAGGAAGCAGATCCCCTTGTCTTCCCAACTAGCATGACTGGCCCGAAGCCAAAGGCCAGGTCAACCTCTTCAGAACTGAAAAAGACCAGGACTGCTGAGGCTGAAGCAAGGAAGAGAAAACATCCTGAAGCCTCTGCTACTGCCCCCGCCAAGAAGAAAAGAAACACCAAGAAGGAACGGGCTGCTCCCACAGAGCCCTTGATTGTTGAACCCATTTCCATGGTTCACCCCGACGCCGATCCACAAGAACGTCAACTGACTGTCCATGAGCCTGCTTTCACAGAGGCTCATGAAGCTGAAGACTTTCCAGCAGCTGATCCCATCGCTGCTGAAGACATTGGTCACCATGACCATGTTGAAGATGATGCAGCCCTTCCTCAGCTAGAGCACCAACAGGTATCATCGCCTGTGCTCACGCACAGCAAACTCATCAGCATTGGTCGTCCACTGACGCCAATTGCACATGATGCTTCATGGGCAGATCGCCCACAAGAGGAAGAAGACTTTGAGGCCCAGCCAACAGCAACTCCACAGGCGTCACCCGCGTTGCGCAGGCTTCGCAAAGGTCCAAGGCCTCAAGTCTCTGCTGAAGACAATCCGGCTGCATCAGCCGCTGAAGAAGAAGTCCCACAAGTTGCCACTCCCCTGTCCCACCAAGAAGCGGTTCTCGAGGAGAACGTGATCGTGACCGACCCTCCTGCTCGTCAAGTGGAGGTTGAAAATCTTGAAGCTGCCACCACCAACACCACTGAAGCCACTGACGCTGTCATGGCTGAAGCTAATGTGGAGCCCTCACCAACAAAAGCACCAGAAGTCAGCGAAGCCACTGATCCCACCGTTTCTGTTCCTGCGTCTGGTGCCGGTCCCCAGTTCGACTATCATGTTGAGCACAGGCCTCAGGTGCAGAAGCCAATCCCAAGATTGCCAAGGTTCCCAGGTCCTGCATCAGCACCTGGCTCCTTCAATATCAATGGCTTCAGAGTAGACAACACATTCTTCAATAGCTCCAGGAACCCCTACTCAAGGGAAACAATATCATCTGATCGGTTCTGGAGTTATCCGCAGCGAAGCTATTACTCATGCGTTCTTTACAACCAAGGTCGCATCTTCCCACACAAGCGCCTTGACATTGAAGCAATAGCTGGTCTGCCCTGTCTGGAAGAAGCTCTGGATTGCTTCAAAGAGGTTGGACTGCTGCCGTTCGTCACTGACCAAGAGCATTGGAATGAAGAGTTGCTGCTCCAATTCTATGCCACACTTCACATCCGCGGGTATAGCAGAGATCCGAAGACTTGGGTCCTGGAGTGGATGACAGGAAACGTTCATCATGAAGCCAAAGCCTTTGACATCATTGAGCTCACTGGTTTGCCCACTCCTGGCGATCTCTACGAGCATGGCTGTCAGCTTCATAGTGAAGCTATTTAGAGCATCTTTCAGAAGACTGAACCTAATATGAGTCAGATGCTCAGTATGATGAAGCCATTGCCCCAAGATGCTGCTTATCCCACGGAGTTCTTCGTTGAATACCTTGAGTATCTGCCAAGAACCATTTATCACATCATAAGGCGAACTCTCTGGCCAATCAAAGGACATTCTCCCCATGCCAAGCTGGAAGGTGCAATGAAGACTTTGGTCTTCTACATTCTTCATGGAAAATGCTTCAATACACAGGATTTCTTCATTCGCCAACTTGGTGCATCTGGCTCTGATCTGTTTGGTTTGAAGTTCTACGCCCCTTGGGTGATGCGGCTGATCAAACTTCACTCCGCTATCTCATATCAGCCCTCTGCCTGCAATCATCGGATCTTTTCGCCTGATGTGGATATGTCTATTGAAGCCATCTATCCTGAGCCTGCTAAGGAACCTCTAAGTCTTCAGAATGCAGAGCATCAAAGTTTTTCTCAGAACGTTGAAGGCGTTGAAGCCGTAACTCATGTGTATCCTTTGGCTGGCACTACACGTGCACCTTATCCTGCTCTCACTGAAGCCACCGACAGTACAACTGCTCCATGACCCAAGAAGCGCACTCGTGTTCTCAACGACCGAGAGCTTCTTGTGGCTCTTCATCAGAAACATGATAGGCATCATGACTGGCTGAAGCATCAAATGCAAAGCCTCTTGGTGGATGTTAATCGCATTCGCAATCTTGCCACCAAGAATGCTTTTGTTGCCCATGAAACCTCTCGCCGCACATGGAAAGGGCTGACACTGATGTGTTCTGAAGATGATCTTCAAGAGGATGGCTTCTCTGAGTGATTCAAATTTGATTCCACACCTCCTCGAAGGGCAGTGCTGCGACGAACTCCATCCCTTGAAGACTCTGAGTTCTCTTCCTCTGCTGAAACTGTGAATGCCAGAGTGATCGAGGATGAAGACGATGCTACTTCACCGCCACCTCCTTCAGCACGCTTCGACTCTGCTCCAAGCTCTTCTGCACCGCCAAACACCACCAATGACCCTGCTGCTTCACCTACTCTTCATGGGAACGAGTAGATGCGCTATGTCTTCAAACCTTTTTGGTCCTTACTGACAAAAGGGGGAGAAGCATATGAGTTTGATAGTCTTCAAGCGGGTCCATATGGGCGGGCGCTTTATATTTTGCTTCGTGCATACAACTCTCGTTTTGCTACATTTGGTTCTTTGAGTTGTAACACTTAAACTCAATGGTCGTCTGCTACTTATTTGCCACCTTGTGTTGCGATGATAAATTCCGCATGTGCGACGATAAATTCCGCACTTAGATCATTCTGCAGACGTCCATTTTCCATTATGCATATCATTATCTTCACATACTTTCTCATGCATAGTGGATTGTCAGCATAAGTTGAAGTGGATCTCCATAAGTACAACCTGACATGTGCATTTGCATTCCAAAAGCAAATTACTTATATGCACATCTTCAGGGGGAGCCCTTGCAACTTATGAAGACAATTCCTTATCCTTTACAATTTCACAGACTATATTCCCCGTTGAAAACTTCAACTAGTTTGTCATCAATCACCAAAAAGGGGGAGATTGTAAGTGCATCTAGTGCCACCCCTAGTTGGTTTTGGAGTATTGACGACAAACCTAGTTGAGGGACTAATGTGTTTGTGAGAATTGCAGGATAACACAGGTAGAAGTCCCTCATTGATTCGGTTTTCCTACCAGAGATGACCCCTAAAAATGTATGAAGACATTGAAGTCAAAGGTGGTATATGAAGATATTCACATTGAAGACTATGACAAGAGAAGACATCGCATGAAGCCTATGGAGCTCGATGACTTAGATCTTTCGTAGTTCTTTTTCTTCCCCTTTGTTGAGTCATAGGAACCACCGTACTGTTAAGTGGGGTCCAAGAGAACCAGTCAGAATGACTGAAGTGATGCTTAAACAAAACCTATGTCTTCGAGTGAAGACTTTGAGAGCGAATCTTGTCTAGAGTCGGACAAGTCAGCTTTGCTTGTAGCCCAAGTAAAGTTGCCGTGTGAGTTTGAAATATGACCGTTGGAACACGTGTCAGTTCCTTAGTGACCAAGGGTCATTTCGGACAAATCAAGTCGGGTTGCCAAGTGGCTATAAATAGCCCACCCCCTACAACCATAAACGGTTGGCTGCTCAGATTCAGAGTACGGCTTTTGTCGTTTGAGGGCAACCCACCTTGAAGCCTTTGAGAGAGAATTCCTTGCGAGGATAAAGCCCTAACCACCCAGAGCCAAAGAGAATTAGGCGTCACTTAAGTCTTCTTGTCTGTGTGATCTGAAGACTTATTACACTTGAGGGCTGTCCATCCTCCAGCCGGTTAGGCATCGCGTTCTGAGCATCCAAGAGACATTGTGGATTGCCGGTGAACGAAGTCTGTGAAGGTTTGGGAGTCTACCTTGAAGACTTACCAGAGTGATTGGGCGAGGTCTGTGTGACCTTAGCTCAAGGGGAATACGGTGAGGACTGGGTGTCCTGAGCTGCGTGTTCAGGACTGGGTGTCCGGGACTGTGTGTCCTAAGGTTTAAATACCTAGCCGCCCTAACCATACGTACAGTTGCCACAACAACTGGAACTGGTCCAACAAATCATTGTCTTCAACGAGTCACTGGTTTCATCTTCCCTTCCCTTTACTTACTGTTACTCCTTGTGAAGTCATTGTATGATTGCACTATCTTTTATCTTCACTGAGTGACTGCATTTTCTGTTTGGCTTCATAATATCTTCCTACCTGATCCTTACTACATTGTTGCTATTAGTCATTGTGCTTTCACTCCATTGAATACTTGACTATGGCTTGCCTAGTGTAGTCTACCTTCCGCTGCAGGGTAATAGGTTTATTTCTAACGTTTGTCTTCATAACTTCCACGTTTTGAAGACTTTCATAAAAATCGCCTATTCACCCCCCTCTAGTCGATATAACGCACTTTCACTAGGGATCGAGTGTGCGAGATGAACCGGAGAAAGTAAATGCAGAGAGATGAAATGCAATAAAGACGGAGGGATGTGATGGTTGCTTGTCCGTTTATTTTACTAGGCCACTTATTACTGGGAGTGGTTGGGTTTTGTGATATGACGGCTTTACTGCCACGCCACGAGCGGGGTGAGAGGTGAGACTCCCGTGCAGCTCCACCCTCTACACTTGTACTACATCGGTCGTGGTTTATTAGTCCCCCATTGAATTTGACTAAAGATTTAACTGACAAAATGTTAGTGCATCTCAACAAAAACTATATCGTTGGATTCGTATTTGAACATAGTTTTGAATGATATAATTTTAGGTGACATGCATCAACATTTATCGTACTATATATAATGGTAGTTCAATTTTTGGTCGTACTAATCTATAGTACTCCCTCCAGTCCTTTTTTTGTGTTCTATGCTCAGCCCGCATACCAAGGAGAGGAGAGAGCAGCAAAAATCGGACTATTTTGCCCCTGGTTTGCTATAGAAGGGACGCTGGGTAGTTATTGTGCGCATGCAATGATTGGCTCGACACCCTGTATTATCGCGCCCACGTTCTCCTTTGTCCACCTCTCTGCATGCATGCAGGTTCTCTCTCTCCGCTCAATCTCTGCATGCAGGCGCATGCATCTCTCTCTCTCTCTCTCTCTCTTTGTGTGTGTGTGTGTGTGCAAAATCTTCTCAGCATCCGCGCCAATCTCTCACCCATTGCATGGCATTTGACCATGAAGAACGCCGAGGCAAGAAGAACATCATCGTTGCTTGATACTAATGGAATTGGAGCCAAAACAATTCGTTTAATTTTGGCAGATGAAATCTTTCTGCCAAAATTTTCAACTCCCTCCTAAAATGAACAACCCGCCATAGATTAGAAGCTCGACCAGCACCCGTACGACGTGCTCAAGCGCGTGGACGCCACCGTCATCCAGGTGCATGCTCCAGTCTGCGAGCGCGCCGCCTTGCACGAGTGCGTCGCTGTCCGCGGGCGCGCCGCACACCTGGAACACATCGCCTAGCTGCAACACGTTGTCGTCAGTTAGCACCTCGTCTTCCACAAGCGCGTCATCGTCCACGAGCAGGAGCATGCTTCGGTACGCGAGCTCGATGTCGTCCACGTCAACCATCCTTTCATCCATGGTCTCACTAGGGTTGGCTATCCTACCACAACCACGATGGGTGCATTTCATCCATGGAGATGTACGGGATGTAGCAGACATGGGAGAATGGGAAGGTGAGATGGGACCGGTGGGGACTGGGGAGGAGAGTAAGAGGTAGGTGGCTACCTTCCTTGGGAAGGCGTGAAGGACATGCATGGGAGAGAGAGATGGGAGTAACTGCAGGCATGCGTGCGAGCGAACATAAAGGAGGGGTAAATTTGGAAAGAACAGCCCCAACACGCTAATACGCAGAGCATTGCGGGAAAAATGGATTTTTCTTTAATGCAGACTAAAAAGGACCAGAGGGAGTAGTAAGGTGCCCGTGCGTTGCATCAAAGAGTGAAATGCATTGATCGGGTATTTTGACAAAGGATGTGGGGTTCATCTCATGTGTAACGGGTATCGATAGGTTTCTTCGGATATTATTTCATCTCTAGAGCTCACAAACATCCAGGTGAAATAGATAAAAATGTATCTTTTGCAAACGAAAGCGTTCAACTGTTCAACCTGCATCCAAAACTTGTGAAGAAATAACACTTATTGTGCTTTGCAAGAAATGATATTTAAGAATTAGTTTTTGAGTATCGATTGTTATACATGTTGGCTACAAATGACATGGCACTTACTTATATTCAACAGTTGGCTATACTATTAAGTAATATTAACCATGCCCTTATACACCTAGACGGAGGGATTAAATCGGGATGACTTGCAAGAGGGCAGAGGAGATGTAAGAAATGGTTCATCATAAGTCTTTCACCAGTACTGTAGTAAAAATTCATACATGGAAGATTCTAGACTAAACCATAAACGGATACACTTTTATTCATGCGCGATACTCCAATAGAGCAAGATCCTGCATGGAAGTATCCACATGCTTAGACAGTGGATTACATTGAGCGAAGACTAATGATCAACATTTAACTTGATAATGCGTATGTCCAGGTGAACCTCCTTGGATTTCGAACAAGAAGGATAGAAACACATACGGTGCAACGGGAGCAGCACCGTTGGCGTTGAGGTTGTCGCCCATGTCCAAACACCATGTAGACACGGTCTTTGAGTACGGTTCGTAGTCGTTCCACGCTCGGGCATTGAAGTTTGTAACTATTTTAGATTAGAATATACTACTCCTCCGGTGCTATTAGTAGAGGAGAGTCCTACTCTACTCAAGCAAGTTAGGGCATAGCACTGCAGGGAGTACCAGTACCGTGATCACTCAAGCAAGTTTTCTGGCATCTACATGACCCTACGCTACTGGTATGTGTCTCGTAAGTCAAGCGGCATGCTGTATGATGAAGCTATGTACTTAGGGTAGGGTCATGGATCTGTACAACATACCCTCCCCAAGGACATCTCTACAAAGAATTAGAAGCAGTCGAAGAGAAACCATCATCCACTCGACCGTGAAGATGTGCTCACTCGACCACCTTGAAGACACTCGACCACCAGAAGATGAGAAACCCTCCACTCTGCAATGGTCAGGACTTAGACCATAGCTTTATGGGCATTTACAACACTTTACTGCGGACGTTACTAGTAACGCCCCTCCTTTATGAGCATTGAACCTTGTGTAACGGAGGGGAGCTGGGGTCCTTGCGTACTCTATATAAGCCACCCCCTCCTCTGGGACAGGGGTTCGCACTTTCTGTAACTAACACGCATATATTCAGTCGACCGTATCCGGGCTCCGAGACGTAGGGCTGTTAATTCCTCCGAGAAGGGCCTAAACTCGTAAAACTCGTGTGTACAACTCCTCCATAGCTAGGATCTTGCCTCTACATTCCTACCCCCCTATTCTACTATCAGTCTTAGAACCACAACAGTTGGCATCCACCGTGGGGTAGGTGTCTTAGCGACTTGTTGGAGAAGTTGCAATTTTTCCGATCCCCTTCATCATGGTTCCAGGCGGAGGTTTGGCTGAGGGCCGCGAGATCCGTCTCGGCGCGCTCGTGTTTGTCACCGACGACTCTGCTTGGCTTCAGGAGGCACCACTCGACGCCGACGCGCTCCTCGCCCGCGGGGCGACGCACTTTCACGCGTGCGTCCGCGGTGTCCTCCTGCGGCAACCATCGACCCAGTATCAGTCGACTCTAGCAGCTTTCCCCCTCCCTGCGGCCCGCCGGAGCAAATGCTCCGGTCGGTCGAGGCTTCAGCGGTGGGTGAAGCATGTGGTGGCCCGCCAGTCGACCACCCCTCAAGTCATGGTGATCGAGCCCGACGAAACTCTCTACGGCCTGTTCGATCTATCGACTGGCTCCATAGAGACCGCATCCGAGTGCGACAGCAGCGACCCGGCGGCGGAAGTCTTGATGGTCAATGGACCACGCAGCCCTCCTGGCTTCAAACGTGAAGACGGAGGCGATGGGAACGGCGATCCGTCGCGCGTTCATGAGGAGTACTGCCCCGAACCCCTCTCCTCGCAGCAAAGGGAGGAACTTCGCCGCCAGAACATGGATGCATTGCATACTCCTATAGTTGGAGAAACCCCTGAGGCCCAGGCCTTGGAGCAGGCGCTTGGCCAACCTGGCTGAGTGCACTCGACTGGAGAACCTCCAGCGCGCACTCGACGATCGCGCACGACAACGTGCTCCTGAGTCCAGTCGACGCCATCTTTTTCCACCTCCGACTCGGGTATACCGAACACCAATCTAGAATCTAGCAGCTGCTGCCCGGATAGCAGAGTCGATCCAACCTTCCCAATCAGAAGCTGGCCGAGGTCTGGTGCAGATTAGAGCCTTGCTCCGGGCAGCGGGAGAGCAGAATACAGTCGTATCTCAGTCGCGGAATAGGATCCATAGCAGATCTGTGGTCGCAGACACAGTTCAGTCGGCCCATAGCCCAAGATCGCCCCCGAGGCATGAGGGACGTGGAGATCGGCGTGATCAGTACAGAAACCGAGAGCAATATGATCGTCGTGCCAATCGCGATGATCGCCGTCGAGTGCCCACGCCTCCTCCAAGGAGTGGGTCATACGTGCCTCGGCCACATGAAGATAGACGCCCTCATAGTGTCGGATGAGGTATTCCAGTCGACCCCAGGGAGCCAGACTTTGATGCGAGATCTATTCTTGTGCAGGGCTTGGTCGACAGAAACAGAGCTCACCGAGAGGGCCATGACAAAGATCCGCAAACCAGCAACAGGGTGCATGTCTTTGGTCCAGAGTGCTTCAGCAGAGCTATCAGAGCTGCGGTGATTCCCCCCAACTTTTGGTTGGCGTCTGGAGTCAGTAAGTTCACCGGAGAGTCGAAGCCTGACACTTGGCTTGAAGACTACCGAGTGGCTATCTAGATTGGTGGCGGCAATGATGAAGTGGCCATGAAACACCTTCCTCTGATGTTGGAGGGCTTGGCTAGAGCATGGCTGAATCAGTTAGCGCCTGGCAGCATCTATACTTGGGAAGATCTGCCCGAGTGTTTGTCAGAACATTCGAGGGCACTTGCAAACGACCGGCAGGTTTGACAGAATTACAGTGTTGTGTTCAGAAACTGAATGAAACTTTGAGGGATTATATTCAGAGATGGATCACCCTGCACCACACGGTAGAAGATGTGTCGGATCATCAGGCAATTTGTGCCTTTAAGGAAGGCGTCAGGTATCGAGAGTTGAATATGAAATTCGGCCGGATAGGAAATATGACTCTGGCTCGGATGATGGAAATTGCCACCAAATATGCCAATGGTGAAGAAGAAGAGCGACTCCGGAGTGGCAAGCACAAAGCATTCGCCCATGAAGCCGGAGGAGGAAACTCCGATCGGAAACAGAAGCGCAAGGCCGAGCCGGCTGCTCCGGGTGAAGCCTTGGCTGTGGTTCAAGGAAAGTTCAAGGGGAAGCCCAAAGGTTCGTGGAACCCCAAGAAAGTAAAAGATCAATATGGAAATGGCGTGTTGGATCTGCCGTGCCATATCCACACCAAAAAAGATGAAGAAGGTAATTTCATTTACCCGAAGCACACCACTCGGCAGTGTCGGCTCCTAATCCAGGAGTTCCGAGAGAAACAGCCCAAGGAAAAGGAGAAGGAAGCAGACAAGGCTGAGGATGAGGGAGAGGATGATGATGGTTATCCCCACGTGAATTCCACTCTGATGATTTTTGCTGACGTTGAGAGCAAAAGTCGATTGAAAGTCATCAACGGGGAAGTGAACATGGTTGCTCCGGTGACACCCAGTTACTTGAAGTGGTCACAGACTACCATTACATTCGACCAATCTGACCATCCAGCGCACATCGCCACCCCTGGGAGGCAAGCACTGGTGGTCGACCCGGTGGTCGAAGGCACTCGATTGACAAAGGTCCTGATGGACGGTGGCAGTGGCTTGAACATACTGTATGCAGAGACGTTGAAGGGAATGGGCATTCCGATGTCCAGACTCGGTGAAAGCCATATGAGTTTCCATGGGGTCATTCCAGGCAAGAAGGCTACATCCCTCGGTCAGATTGCGCTCGACGTGGTTTTCGGTGATTCCAAAAATTACCGCAAATAAAAGTTGACATTTGAAGTTGTGGATTTCCAGAGTGCTTATCATGCAATTCTGGGCAGGCCAGCTTATGCACGATTTCTGGCTTGACCATGTTACATGTACCTCAAACTGAAGATGCCTGGTTCCAGAGGAGTGATCACTATCTCTGATAATCGGAAGAAGGCAGAAGAGTGCTTCCAGAAGGGCTCAAAGATTGCCGATGCCCAGATGGCCGTGGTAGAATTGCAAGAATACCAGAAAAATGCAGATCCGAGTGACTTGCTGCGAGCCAAGAAGCTAGCCACAGATTCAGCATTCTAGTCGTCTGGTGAAATGAAGTCGATTCACATTCACCCGACAGATCCCAATGCTGTTCCGACTCACATTTCAACCACACTCGACTCCAAATAGGAAGAAGCGCTCATCCAGTTCCTCCGTGAGAACTGGGACATCTTTGCATGGAAGCCTTCTGACATGCCGGGTGTTCCCAGGGGACTGGCTGAGCATCATTTGCGAGTCGACCCGAAGGTGAAACCAGTCAAAGAGCATCTTCGACGGTCCGCCGTCCAGAAAAGAAAGGCAATCAGTGAAGAGGTGGCTTGACTTTTGGCAGCTGAGTTTATCCGAGAGATTTACCACTCTGAGTGGTTAGCCAATGTTTTCATGGTCGCAAAGAAAGACGACTCACTTCGCATGTGCATTGATTTCAAGCATATCAATCGGGCCTGCCCGAAAGATCACTTTCCTCTCCCTCGCATCGATCAGATAGTCGACTCGACTGTAGGATGCGAGCGTTTGTCCTTTTTGGACGCCTACTCCGGGTACCACCAGATCCGTCTGTACGGACCCGACGAGATAAAGACATCTTTTATCACCTCGTTTGGGTGCTTCTGTTATGTCACAATGCCATTCGGTTTGAAGAATGCCGGAGCTACATTCATGCGGATGATTCAGAAGTGCCTGCTTACTCAGATCAGTCGGAATGTGGAAGTATACATGGATGACATTGTGGTCAAGTCACGTAAAGGTTCTGACCTACTGACTGACCTTGCTGAAACTTTTGCCAAACTTAGAAGGTATGATATCAAGCTCAATCCATCAAAGTGCATGTTTGGAGTTCCAGGCGGAAAGTTACTCGGTTTCCTTGTTTCCGAACGAGTTATCGATGCTAACCCAGAGAAAGTAGGCGCTATACTCCGAATGAAACACCCTGTGCGTGTGCATGATGTCCAGAAGCTTACTGGTTGCTTGGACGCCCTAAGTCGATTCATTTCTCGCCTCGGTGAAAAGGCGCTACCTCTTTACCAACTGATGAAGAAATCAGATAAGTTCGAGTGGACCCCAGAAGCTGATGTAGCGTTTGCAGAGCTAAAAGCCCTGCTTTCCACCCAGCCGGTGCTTGCTGCTCCAATCAGTAAAGAGCCTCTACTGCTTTATATAGCAGCCACTGGACAAGTCGTCAGTACAGTACTTACGGTCGAGCGGGAAGAAGAAGGAAAAGCTTATAAAGTTCAACACCCAGTTTATTATATTTCTGAAGTCCTGACCCCGTCAAAGTAGAGATATCCTCATTATCAGAAGCTTGTCTATGGGATTTACATGACCACGAAGAAGGTTGCACACTATTTCTCGGATCACTCTGTTACAGTCGTCAGTGACGCTCCATTGTCAGAGATTCTGCACAACAGAGACGCAACTGGTCGAGTGGCAAAATGGGCGATTGAACTCCTTCCCTTGGATATCAAGTTTGAGGCAAAGAAAGCTATCAAGTCCCAAGCAATAGCAGATTTCCTCGCCGAGTGGATCGAACAGCACCTGCCGACTCAAGTTCATTCTGAGCACTGGACCATGTTCTTTGATGGATCCAAAATGCTGAATGGTTCTGTTGCTGGGGTAGTTCTGGTATCCCCCTGAGGAGACAGGCTCAGATATGTCCTCCAGATTCACTTTGATTCCTCCAACAATGAAGCAGAATATGAAGCACTCTTGTATGGGTTGCGCATGGCCATCTCACTCGGCGTCCGTCGCCTCATGGTCTATGGCGACTCAGATTTGGTAGTTAATCAAGTGATGAAGGAGTGGGACGTCAGAAGCCCAGCCATGACTGGTTACTGCAACGCGGTGAGAAAGCTTGAGGAGAAGTTTGAGGGGTTAGAACTCCACAACATACCCGGACTGAAAAATCAAGCAGCCGATGACTTGGAAAAATAGGTTCTAAGAGAGAAGCCATTCCCAGCAATGTGTTTTTGGATCATATTCACTCACCGACAGTTCAGGAAGATCCTTTTACTGAAGAGCCCCCGCAACCTAAGAGCGCCACAGATCCGGGTGAAGTCGATGTCCCAGCCGTGGTCGACCTGATCATGGAGGTTCTGGCCATTACTCCTAACTGGACAGTGCCCTACATTGCGTACATCCTCAGGAAAGAACTCCCAGAGGATGAAGAAGAGGCTCGATAGATCGTCTGTCGATCCAAGGCCTTTACCGTGATAAGAGGACAACTATTCAGGGAAAGCGTGACTGGAGTCGGTCAAAAATGCATAACACCAGAAGAAGGTCGAATGATCCTCAATGACATCCACTCGGGGATCTATGGTCATCATGCATCCTCTCGGGCCATCGTGGCTAAAGCATACTGAGCTGGATTCTATTGGCCATGAGCAAATGAAATGGCGAAAGATATAGTCGACAGATGTGAAGGTGCTAGTTTTACTCTGACATGTCTCACAAGCCAACGTCAGCCCTGAAGACCATCCCCCTCATCTGGCCCTTTGCTATTTGGGGACTAGATATGGTTGGACCGCTGAGAACCAGTAGGAGCGGCTTCACTCGTGTGCTCGTTGTAGTCGACAAGTTTACCAAATGGATCGAAGCTAAACCTATCAAGAACCTTGATGCTAGCACCGCTGTCAGTTTTATCAGAGAATTGCCATTCAGATATGGAGTCCCACACAACATCATCACAGACAACGGGTCGAACTTCGATTCCGATGAGTTCAGAGATTTCTGCGCCTCTCAGGGCACTCGAGTCGACTATGCTTGAGTCGTTCACCCACAGTCGAACGGACAAGCAAAAAGAGCCAATGGCCTAATTCTCAAAGGACTGAAACCCCGACTGATGCGTGATCTCAAACACGCAGCAGGCGCTTGGGTTGATGAACTTCCGTCAGTTCTGTGGGGTTTAAGGACAACTCCTAATCGGTCGACTGGACGAACTCCTTTCTTCTTAGTCTATGGAGCCGAAGCTGTTCTGCCAAGTGACCTGCTCCACAACGCACCCTGAGTCGAGCTCTTCTCCGAAGAGGAACCAGAGCAGGCCCGGCGAGATTCAGTCGATCTCTTAAAGGAGGAAAGAGAGATGGCCTTGATCCGGTCGACCATTTATCAGCAAGACTTGCGTTGATTCCACGCCGGAAATGTGAGGGGTCGAGCCTTTCAAGAAGGAGACCTGGTTCTTCGAGTGGATCAATAGAAACCACACAAGCTTGCCCCAACTTGGGAGGGCCCCTTCATCATCACCAAAGTTCTCCACAACGGAGCATACCATCTTTACAGTATTGAGCATCAGAAAGACGAGCCACGGGCTTGGAACACGGAGCTGCTCCGCCCCTTTTATACTTAAGCACTCGTTTGAATAAAATGTAATAAGGAACACCTTTGTAATTTGTTTATCAAAGACAAGAGCTTATGGTCCTATCATTCGCGAATCCGTTTCGCCTAAGTCCGAAAGAAAATCCTACCTAGTGGAGAGCAATCCTCCCACTCAGGGGCTTAGCTGCAGTCCAGTACTTGCCTAAGTTCGAAACAAAATCCTACCGAGTGGAGAGCAATCCTCCCACTCGGGGGCTTAGCTGCAGTCCAGTACTCGCCTAAGTTCTCTCACTAGGAGACTTAGCTGTAGTCCAGTACTCGCCTAAGTTTGAAAAAATCCTACCAAGTGGAGAGCAATCCTCCCACTCGGGGGCTTAGCTGCAGTCCAGTACTCGCCTAAGTTCTCTCACTAGGATACTTAGCTGCAGTCCAGTACTCGCCTAAG